>NC_133931.1:87365928-87665928 GCF_031877795.1 Strix aluco | reverse complement strand
GTGAATGGAGTTGTGGCAGCCGGTCACGAGTGGTGTTCCCCAGGGCTCGGTTTTGGGGCCACTCCTGTTTAACATCTTTATTGATGATCTCCATGAGGGGATCGAGTGCACCCTCAGTAAGTTTGCAGATGACACCAAGTTGGGTGGGAGTGTTGATCTGCTCGAGGGTAGGGAGGCTCTGCAGAGAGACCTGGACAGGCTGGAGCGATGGGCTAAGGCCAACTGTAGGAGTTTCAATAAGGCCAAATGCCGGGGGCTGCACTTTGGCCACAACAACCCCCAGCAGCGCTACAGGCTTGGGGAGGAGTGGCTGGAGAGCTGCCAGTCAGAGAGGGACCTGGGGGTGTTGATTGACAGCCGGCTGAACATGAGCCAGCAGTGTGCCCAGGTGGCCAAGAAGGCCAATGGCATCCTGGCTTGTATCAGAAATAGTGTGGCCAGCAGGGACAGGGAAGTGATCTTGCCCCTGTACTCGGCACTGGTGAGGCTGCACCTCGATTCCTGTGTTCAGTTTTGGGCCCCTCACTACAAAAAGGACATTGAATTACTCGAGCGTGTCCAGAGAAGGGCAACAAAGCTGGTGAAGGGTCTGGAGCACATGTCGTATGAGGAGCCGCTGAGGGAACTGGGGTTGTTTAGTCTGGAGAAGAGGAGGCTGAGGGGAGACCTCATCGCCCTCTACAGCTCCCTGAAAGGAGGTTGCAGAGAGCTGGGGATGAGTCTCTTTAACCAAGTAATAAGCAATATGACAAGAGGTAATGGCCTCAATTTGTGCCAGGGAAGGTTTAGACTAGATATTAGGAAGCATTTCTTTACAGAACAGGTTGTTAGGCATTGGAATGGGCTGCCCAGGGAGGTGGTGGAGTCCCCATCCCTGGAGGTGTTTAAGAGTAGGGTCGACATAGCGCTTAGGGATATGGTGTAGTTGGGATCTGTCAGTGCTAGGTTAACGGTTGGACTAGATGATCTTCAAGGTCCTTTACAACCTAGATGATTCTGTGATTCTGTGATTCTCTGAAGCCCTTGCTCAAAGCTGGGCCAACTATAGCAGCTTGCTCAGGGCTGTGTCCAATCAGCTCTCAATAAGTTCAAGCATGGAGATTACACAGACTCTCTGGGTCCTGCTCCAGTGTTTGACCACCTTTAGAGTGAAAAAGTATTTCATTATATCTAATTGGAATTTCCTATGTTGCAACTCACATTCTTCCTTCAACCCTGTTGTTTAACCAGGTCTGTTAAAAGCTTATCTATGAAGTGTCCATACATAGGGCAATGGTAACATATCACTCAGTCTAGAGGTACACATCCTATGTCATGGTTGGATGGATAGCTTTTTTGCTTTATTTTTTTTTAAAGGAAAGGCCATTGCACTTTTGTTTGTCTTCTAATTTCTTGACAGCTGATCCACATTACTTTGGAGCTTTCTTCACATATATGCAGAACAACGTTTACACTGATTTTAAACTGTTTACAAGTATGTTAAAAAAAAAAAAAAAGATTTAATTGATCTTTTACTGAGTACAGGAGATGCTGCTGTATTTGCAGTGCTTAATCATAGGGAGATGTGAGCCAGGAAATAATGCGAAATATGAATAACAAGCAAAAGCCATTATTCTTTATAAGAAAAATGGAGAGGTTTCCTACCATGACTAAATATAGTCGAGCACTGTATTCATTCAGTGTATTTATGTAAATAAAGTAATATTCATCTGCTATCATATTTCCATTGCCAATCAAAACAAGAAAAAATGTTAAAGGGAAGCATGGATAATCACTGATAAGAAATTATATAACAATAAGGAACTAATTATCCCTTTCCAGATTTGAGCTCACAGCTTCACATACTAACATAATATTGGTAACGAGTCAGAGGAACTGTACTCCATTTCTTGTGGTCTCTATCATTATTATATTATATGGTAAAAATTCTGTCTGGAATAGAGATTTTGTTTTTTAAAAAAGAGATTTCTAAGTGCTAACAGATTCAAAGACATGTAATTTTTGTGCATGTATTTTTCATAATGAAAAGGATTTTTTTAAAAATATGATTTCAAAGACTTGCCTACAACTTAGCCAGACTCCAGGTTCATGGAAGAATGATCTTCTAGTAAATTCCTCTACCCCAAGAGAGGACAGTTTTAGGCCTTGTATTCTATATTGCTGCAAAGGAAAACAGACTGACAGCATAAACCAAGACCTTTTCATAACATACCTACCTAATACAGCATGAATAAATAGGTGGGCTAACAGCAAAATGCCCACCTTTTCTGTAGCAATAAAAACTTAGCAGCTGGTAAACTTCCTCCTTTCTGAAGTCTCCCCCTTGAAAGTCTCACAGGGATCAAACTAGCCCATCTCTCCAGAAAGATCCAGCAGTGGGCACAGATACATTTCCTCTGGCTAATGGATTGAATTTGTAAGGACTGGAGGAATGATTAGATTTTAAGGAGTTTGACAGATGAGCTCCTGTGAAGGGCACACTGGTGATTTACTTTAATAACAGGCACAGTTAATCTTTGGCTTTAAGAGGACACACTTTTTTTTTTTTTTTTTACAAATTTTAGTTATTATATTTTATTGTCTCTTGAATTTGATCTAATATGTTTCAGTTGACCTAGCAAAATAGCTTGAAAGCTCTGCCCAGCCCTAAGTGCCTGGACCTGAATTACATAGAGTCCCATTTAGATGGTCCTCTTTACAAAAAAGCATTGCTAACCATGGTATTAACTGTGAAGAAGGGTCATTTTGCTTCCTTCATTTTAGAGGCAGCTTTGTACAAGTTATTTGCAATGCCATCAAATGAATTCTTAATACAGCAAAATTTTTGCAGGAATATTCATAGAAGCAATGATTCATAAATATGGCACTTGCTTTTGTGGAGTCAGTTTTCAGAACAGAATTGTATTTCATACTGTCAAAGAGAACTCAAGGACTGTGATCTACTAATTAAGCTAGGGTGAGGATTGACTGTCATTTGTATTGATACCCTGTTTGAACTTAGACAAATCACTTACAATGTTTGTCCTTCAGAGTATTCACTTTGAAGATATGTATAACAATACATATCTGCTCTACAAAAGTTTTGTACACTTTCATTTATTTTTGTAAAGCGGTTTGATGTGATTGCATGAGAAATCACTGTAATCATCGTAAAAGTGCGAAGTATTTTTAGCTAAAGTACACATATTTTCACAGGACATACCTTCATAAAAAGTGAGCTTGATGAAATGAATGCTAACCATTGACATTCAATAAATCTGGAAGTGTATATGAATACTTGGTGAAAAAAATGTACTAGCAAAGAGAAATCTTTGAAGCTGTTGATCTATCACTGTGCAGAGAATATCCAGCCAACTTTGAAATCAACAAATAATCAGCATGATAGAATATGTGCCTTAGTAAAATGACAGTTCTCTTTTGGAGGAAGAAAAGAAACAGAATTGATTAAGTATTTTACAGTACATCCATTTTAATATACCCACATATTTTGCAATCATATTAAGTAAAACAGAAATTAAAACTATAGTTGCATTGGAGTAAGTTATGTAAGGAAAGATGACTTTTAAGTCATTAGCATAAAATCAGTCAGTTTAGTGAAAGGAGGCCAGATAATTCAATACTATTCTTTTCATTACTTTTTAAACTTGTTAGCTTTTCTAAGGATAAAATACACTGAACTTTCTGAAACCAGCTACACAATTTCAGACGATCCTAAGATTTTCTTTTGACACTCATTATAAGTCAGGCTGCCAAGAGTAAAATCTAAGTAAGTTCAGGAATTTTAAGGACATTTGATAGATGTCAAGCATTCTGTACTTAATTGAGCTCAAATTCTTTATAAAATTTAGACCAGCAATGTGTCCCAGACAGTAAAATATATCCCAATATTTAATTAAGCCTGGATTTAATTAGGCCATGGTGAAGACCATGGTAAGGCAGGCTGTCACCCAGTAGCCCATGGAGGTTAGCGGTGGAGCAGATATCCACCTGCAGCCCGTGGAGGACCCCACGCTGGAGCAGGTGGATGCCCGAAGGAGGCTGTGACCCTGTGGGAAGCCCATGGAGCAGGTTTGCTGGCAGGACTTGTGACCCTGTGGGGGAGCCGCACTGGAGCAGTCTGTTCCTGAAGGGATCCACAATGGAGCACTTTGTGAAGAGCTGAGGTCCATGGGAAGGACTCACGTTGGAGATGTTCACGAAGGACTGTCTCCCATGGGAAGGACCCCACACTGGAGAAGGGAAAGAGTGTGAGGAGTCCTCCCTGTGACGAGGAAGGAGCAGCAGAAATAACATGATGAACTGACTGCAACCCTCATTTCCCGTCACCCTGTGCTGCTTGGGGGGAGGAGGTAAAGAAAATTGGGAGTAAAGTCAAGCCTGGGAAGAAGGAAGTTGTAGGGGAAAGGTGTTTTTAAGATTTCGTTTTGTTTCTCATTCTCCTACTCTGATTTGCCTGTTAACAAATTAAGCAAACTTCCCCAAGTCAAGTCTGTTTTGCCCAAGATGGTAGTTGGTGAGTGATCGCTCCCTGTCCTTATCTCAAACCACAAGCCTGTCATTATATTTTCCCTCCCCTGCCCAGCTGAAGAGGGGGAGTGATAGAGAAGCTTTGGTGGTCACCTGGCATCCAGCCAGGGTCAACCCACCACAGTGATGATCAAGAGAAGGGCTGTGACACTTCTATGGTAAAGGTGAAAGGAAGAATGTTTGGCTGAAAGTCAACAGCATTGGCCAAGGAAAGAGAAATGATTTTTTACATCTGTCTTTCTGTAATTGATTTTGGGCTTGTAATGTCATCTAACCACTTCTGACAACCTGCCAAAATGGAGATGGCAAGGTCTTATAATAAATTCTACAGAATCATCCTTCACCTACTCAGTTCAATGCCACAGCAACTATCAGTATGCAGCATATACCCCTCTTAAGTTTTTCTAAACAGCTGAGATAGCCACGATTGTTTCCACAAATAAATAAATAAATAAATAAATAAACAAGCCAAGGAAGATCCAATTAAAAAACAGCTTTTTCAAACCGCTAATAGGTATGGAATTGAAAGCTACAGGCAAGTCACTGCCTATGACCTTCAGTATTGCCTTCATGTATTAAGAGAGCATAAAACACCTAGAAATCCTGTTATTCACATTACAACAAAAGACTGTTATTCATGTTACAACATGCCATAGGCTACCCAAATAAAGGAAGTCCTGGATGGAGAACTGTGTTTGGAAATACCATCCAGTAATCAAGTAATTGCAGCATCTACTACAGAGGCAATACCCAGAAGCAACTCTTAGCAGTAAGCATCTCAAATTCTCTTCGTCAGGCTCCAGTCTGAAGCATAGAATTAAGGATGATTTTTCTTGTTTGTTCTGTTTGTTGTTCACTGATAAGGGAAATGCATGTTTTCATCCCTGATTTTGATACTGTTGTTCATCCAGTACTACCCCATCTACAGGAAACTACAATGATGAGAAGAAACACCTTCCAGTGTTTTGTATTATTCTTCTCAGACTGGATAAGTTTTGCATTAAGCAAAAATGCTTCTTTCAATACAGAAGCCTTATTTAAAAAAAGGTTTTTTTACACTTTCTATCACAACTCTTGAAGGTGAAATATTTTCCTTACTACTTTGTCTCATACCAGAGAACTTTCTTACTTGCTACTCATCATTCCATGCCTATTCTTTGCCCGAAATTTTTAAATAAACCTGTTTACTGATACAGACTTGCACCTTCAAGATGCTGGAAAAATAGTTTGGAGCACAGGGCACATACTACAATCCTGATTTTTAAGGATCATAATCTCCAAAGATACCCGTTGTTAGCTAGTTTTCTTGAAATGATATGTAATTCAAATTAGGTTATCATAATACAAATAAACATCTAGTTATAACTTCTAAAACAACACGGGAAATTTGTAAGAGATTGAGGTGAGTACATTTATTTACACAATGACTACATATGTATACCTCTTTCTTCCTCCCCCTGTAGTCATCCAATCAGCTATGGACACTAACTCAAAAACTGTGATTAGGGACTTTTATCATCCTGCATACATCTCAGTTTCCATTCATAGCGTGCTGTTACGACCTTTTTTTCCCCTCGAATCCTCTCATTCTCTCCTCTGTACTCATTTACTTAGTGTTTATTAACTCAAGCCAGAGAACAAATGCTTCTTCCATAGACAAATGAAAGATATTTTCCATGTCTGTTGATTCACTGCAAAAATTGCAGCATGAAATGTACCTTTCAACTGAAACTTTTATTTTATACTTACCTGTATTTTGGGCATGTGTTCAATGAAACACAGTGAGTGGGGCTGGAGAAGGTACAGAAGGGCAATAAAAACAATGAAAGGGACAGAGCAGTTGCCTTACAGGGAGATACCAAAAAGGTTCAGACTCTTCAATCTATGAATGAGAAGGCTGAGGGGAGATTGAGGTTGACAAAATCATGAGTGCAATGGAAAGAGTGTAGAACTATTAACAAACATCAATAAAACTACTAAGTAATTGGCATAAAACAGATAACAGCAAGTTTTTCTTAAAGCAGTGAGTAGCTTTGGATTAGCAACTGGTTGCCACAGGAAATAGTAGAAGCAGATGGTACTATCAGGTTTAAAAAATGTAAGACAAATTCACGCACAATAGGTCCATTAAAAAGTACTAAACAGAATAGGCAGCTACCCTAATTCAACAATTGTGGATCCTGGGGCACCACAAGGAAAACACTGCTCTCTTCATGTGGTTTAAACCAAATGAGAATCAAAGTTGTTTATTGATTTACTAATCATATTTAATTAGCCAGCAGTCACTGAACTATACAGTCAAGATCAATCACAGCAATACTACAGATAAACCACAACACTAGATACCTATAAAATGCATTTACATTCCTTGCCTCACACACCAGGACTAGCTAGAAATTTCTACTTCTCTTTAGCAGAAGAGGCAACTGATTAAAGAAAATTCACAGCTGAATGTTCTAAATTCTTCAGATTTTCTGTATTGAGGAATCTGCACTGCCATGAGCAGTTTTTCATCTTGGCATACCAAAAGTGCATATCAAAGCTGAGGAATCCATCTGATAAATCAGTAATGTTTTGAGTTCTATTTTAGGTTGGGCATTCAGCTTTTCTCATCATGATGTATCTTTAAAACCAAAAGTGATCAACAGTACAGATACACTTAATTAAAATTATCTCAACAAAGATCCTTAATAAACAGATTTAGCTTAGAAATCTAAGACATTAAAGGCATTAAAAAGGTAAAGCATTTGTATGTGGTAAATCAAACTGTTTATCTTCATGTTGCAGCAAAAATAGATGCAAGATCTAATGCATATGGCATGAATTGAAAAGTTCCACAGTTTCAAAGATATTGATCCTATCTTCTTCTTCTTTTTTTTCCTTGTCTCTGTGAATACATCAAAAATTTCATTTGAAATTTACAGCACTACAGCTGCTTTATGCATGATATGAAAATGTAGCAAGACAGAAAATTGTGTCAGCTTTTGTATCCCCAAACCAAATAACTAAGTTCTCAGATTTTTATAAAACAAAAATACACCAAAATGAGCCTTAAATCATGGAACAAGACTAGGAATTGCAAAAGGAAATACATGTTAAAAAATGTTGATCAACCGAGAAAGCAATTGCGTTGTGGTGTGATGAAAGTTAGAACTCACAGAAAACAGTGTATCTGATTTCAAATCTATTAAAATAAATGGCATTGTTCCCAATGAAATCAATCAGTACATGGCAGGGCTATGTAATGAAACAACCTTCTAGGTGTAAAAGAGCACCTAAATCCCAAACTCCTGTATAAGGCTTCTAATCAGATTTCATCTTTATGACTGATACTGCAAGTAAGAAAATCACTATTTCATAACAGTAACAATACAGAAAGAAAATAAATTCCAGATTGCATTTTCACATTTTTAATGAACAAAATGTTTCATAACTATTATGAAAATATATGTTTACACTAAAAGAGCCCACCAGCTTGGAAAAAAGATGCATAAACTAAGAACTCTGTCTACAGGCAGCTCTTCCAAAGCACTTCTTTCCCAGCCCTACCACAGATTATAACCTCATTATAAAGATCTGTCAGTCCTGCAAGCCTTCGTGTTTCAGCCACTTGCAAATAATAAAATGCTGTAAAACTGCTTTTGTCTCATGATACTTAATTATTCATTTGGCCAACTCACCTTCCCTTTCCTCTATACAATTTTTGCACTGTATACGGCCACAAAAGTTATTATAAAGGAATATGAGACTCTAACACAGTGGTTACAAAAGAGTACACATGTTTAGTTCGCTCTGTTTCAAAGCGTCATTTACCTTCCAAAACTAAAGTACCTCCCAAGCCTAGGTAGTTGCAGGGTTTTGAACATTTCACTAGAGCTGCAGCTTCTCATAAATTTAGAGCTAAGAAATGTCAAAACTGCTTTAAGATAGTCAGGAAAAAATATGTTTTTTTCAGGTTAGCCTCATCTGCTTATTTTATATATTAATTGCAACTTTATGCAGAAGCCACAAACCTGAAAATGCTTAAAAATTTATATTATTATGCATAACTGACAATCTTGAAATTAATGGGACTGTGATTTCCAAACATTAGGTGTCTACATATATCAATATATTTTTCTTTGTGATTTTTTAAAATATACATTCTTCAAATAAACCATTTTCAAAACAAACAAAAAAGAGCATCATGACAGCAGGTAACCCAGGTTCTAAACAAATTTTCTATTTCGACTATGCAACTGGAAAAACAGACATAGGCAGCTGATGTCAGATATATATGAAGTATTAATTAGATACACATATCTTTATGTGCCATCCATGCCATTTGATAGAAAGCTAAAGTTCCAAAGTGAAGTAATCAGAGGGAAGTAAATCCAAAGTGAAGATACCCTTTAACAATTACATCACAACACAGATATTTACCTGCCTGTATCATCCCATACTATCTTCCACAGTACCTTTGCTCTATTTAGCTTATATCATTGATCATACTTTCTGGGTTGTCCTTGTCTGAGTGAGTGGCAGGGGTTTTTGGTAGCAGGGGAGGGGGCTACAGCATCAACGCTCTGTGAGAAGCTTCTCAAAGCTCCCCTGGCTCCAAGTTGGACCCACCTTTGCACCAAGGCCGGGCCCATTCACTGCATCTCTGCAATAATGTATTTAAGAAAAGCAACCTGGGAGGAGTTGTGGGACTTCTGAGGAGCAGTTGTGAGGAGAACATCTGTGGGAACACTGAGGTCAGTAGAAGAAAGGAGGAGAAGGGGGGGAGGTGCACCGGAGTAGAGACTCCCCTGTATCCCGTGGTGAGATGGCAGGGCCACCCCCACCCCCGCCACCCATGGGGGTCTATGGTGGAGCAGATGCCGATTTGTGGCCTGTGGGGGGGCCCACACTGGAACAGGTGACAGCACCCAAAGAAGGCGGGACCCCATGTGAAGAAGCCCCACTGTTGTAGTTCGGCACTGGGATCATTGGAACACGCAGGGGTGAACCACACACCTGTGGCAGTGACTCATGTCAGAGCTGGTTTGTGGAGGACTGTCTGCTGTGAGAGGGGGACCGTGCTGGGACAGGAGAGGAATGCCAGAAGTTCCCCCTCCAAGGTGGAAGAACCATCAGGACTGACTGCACCCCCCATTCCCTGCCCCCTGCACTGCTGGGGAGGAGGAGGTAGAGATATCGGGAGCAAAGCTGAGCCTGGGAAGAAGGGAGAGATGGGGGAAGGTGTTTTCAAGATGTCGTAATGCTTCTCACGGTCCTACTCTGTCTGTTAAGTGGTGGTGTTGTTAGTGTCTGTATTAAATTTATGTTATTTTTTTTCTTCCCCTAATGAGTCTGTGTTTTGCCCATCATCATAATGGATGGGTCATCACTCCCTGTCCTTATCTTGATTCTCAAGCCTTTTGCTTTACTTTCTCCTTCTCAATGCTGGGGGGGTAAGTGTGGAGCGAGCAGCTGCATGGTACTCAGTTGCCCTTTGAGCTCAAACCACATGTTTTTTTCCCCTCACTGCTGCACGTATTTCTGCAGGTCTTATTACTCCAGCTTACTGAAACTATGCTATAAGGAGAGCATCATAAAATTCCTCAGAGCAACCATCTCATTCCTATCTGCTCCCTTGTGCTCAGAACAGCCTCAGTCCTTCACACAACTTCCTTTGGTTCACGTCTCAGTTCTAGCTTACTTAACTCTGTGTATAGTGGACATCCAGAACTGCATCAAAGTGAATATGTATTTTAGTTTTGCGCATTGTTCGTCCTTGTCAGTCCACTTTGCCTGAGACTTACCTGACTGCTCTAATCTAACGCTACTAGAATAGCTGCCCTTTTAAAAAATCATCTAGAAATGACCTTAAAAAAATCCCTCCTTCTGTGAATGTTTAAAATTTCACTGCCTCCAAAAGTCAAATCTGTCCTGTGTTCAAGAGGAATCTGATTTGTTTCTATATAAATCTTCATTTTACGGTTAATGGATATTTAAATGCTAAGGTTATTTATCTCATGGCTTTGCTAGACTACAAAAGGGAATCTAACACCTCTGAAACAAGAAAGAATTTGGCTTCTCAATGGTATAGGCAGTAACTGCTTCAATGCCCCAGAAAAGTTTGAAATCCCGTCATCATAAAAAGTAGATCTGATCTCATTTTTCTTTTATATAGCACAGTGTAGATCTTTTTAATACACGCATTTTTACTAACAATTTTCTTAATGTCAGAAATAGCCTGAATGATGTTGAAGTTTGTGAGAAGCTGGATTTACTTTAAAAAATTGGATCTTTAAATGTAAGTGGTACACTTAGATGTGTGTATTTATTGTTTATTATAACATATAGGTAGAAAGCACATAATTCCAAGACTTTGATGATTACATTGAATTAGGCCATATTTTCTGAATATGAACTTTCATTTTGAAATACATGTTGCTATAAACAGAGAAGTACTTTATCCTTTTGTTTATTTATAGTTTTGCTTATAGTGTACTGTCTATTGGATGAGCCTATATAAGCTGCTCCCCTAGAAGCAGGGAAAAGTGATGTCAGAGACTGGGTAACAGTGAGGGTCATGCAAAAGAGCAAGCTTTTCTCCCATCAGCCCAGCTGAAGTTCACGTTCTTTAAAGAACTGATAACTACAAACTACTGGGAGTTGTTCTGAGAAAAAAAAAAGGGTTCAAAGAAATGAAGACCAAGAAGGAAGACCATAGCAAGAAAATAAAGCAGCAAGAAGGAAGACAGACCCAGCTGAAAGCCCCTAAAAAGCTGTGACTCATTACAGATCATGGAAAAGATCTAAGCAAAACCTTGACACCTATGTGGAAAGAACTCAACTTAGTGGGAAGGAGACTTATAAAAAGTAACTATTTTCTTGAGTATTGTGAGACTCGAAGGTAGAGATGTCTTAAATGGTTTGTAACTACACCTGGATAAAAAGGGCAAGCTGCAAAACCATCATTAGGAAGTTGGAAGAGTATGGAATACCTATGAAAGGTAAAACTGAAGGATGGAGGGTTTCACATGGTGCTACAAATACTGGGAAAAGATCTCAGAAAAACCTGTGACTGATCTTAAATTAATGAGTCAGGCATGTAATACAGAACAATAAAAGTGATTCATTCTGATGTATTACAAGGGAAAAGGGGGGGCGGGGGTGGGGGTGGGAAATGATGAAGAGAAATGCTCTGTAGATTGTCAACAAAAGAAGAAACAAAGGAATGGACATTTCTTTGGAGACCAGTAGAAGTCATATACAAATGTTTGGATACTGGTGCCCAGGCAAATATTGCTGCTGAAGATTCTGCAAAAATGTGAGAAAGAAACCACAATACACAGGGGAAAGCTGATTTAAACTGTGAATATATAATATTGAACCCATTCCTCTTGAAAAAAACAGTACGAACTTGAAAGTTAAGAATACAATGGAATTAGTTAAGTTTGTTATAGCTGATTAGAAAGACTCAACACTGAATTTTAAAACAAACTAAGCTTTATGTTTACTTCAGAAGATCTTTGTTTAACAGGGGAATAGAAAACAGAAAGGGGGAGCCTGTGGCCACAAATGAATATAAATATAGAAAAAAATGCAAAAAAAAAAACCCCATGAAACTTGCAAAAAATCAGATTTAGACAAATGGAAGAACTATACTGATACTGTTGGTGTGTGGACATTTCTGTCCTCTCCTGTACAAGAGGAACTTGTTCTTCCCAAAGTGGGAGATGGTGGCCAGCAAACCAGTAATGCTTGGGAGATTGATGCCTGGCAAGCTATGAAAAACTGCATCTCCCTCTGCAGCTACCTGTCCCATAGACAGTGATTTGTCACAGAAAGAGAGAATGAGGAAAAACATACAGGAGTAGGAACTGGGTGCTTTGGCATCCCACCGAAGTTAAGTGTCTGTCTGCAGGCATGTGTGGAAATCCCAGAGTCCAGGCACTTTCCCTTCACTGCTCCAGCCCCTAGAGAGTCTTCCCAGAGAAAACAGAGAAAAAGTTAGTGCCAGGACCAACCTCCCCTAGCCTGAGCTCACAGAGATGGTCTTGGAGGCCTCATCTCCCCACTGAGCTTAAAGAGGCATTTCCAAGGGAAAGCAAATACTGACATTAAGCAAGAAAGCAAATGCCCCCTTGGGCAAAACCAGATGTGTTTCCCCTGGGTAACAGTGGTACATGTCACTCCAGTGACATGTATTTTGAGGAATACATTTTCTCTGCTATTTCACTTAGCCTAGCTGGTGGTCCTGCCGCTAAATATTGCTGTCAAGAGTATCTTGCCCAAAGCTCATTTTGGCTGAAATCTGAGTCTCTTCAAGACAGAGATTCACTACACGAATAAAATCTGTCCTGTGGAAAGAGTAAAATGATATGTGTCATGTTACAACTGGCTCATCACACATGCTCAGCAGCTCACACAGCAGAGAACCTATCTTGACTGACACGGCCCTTGCCACAAAAAGCTGAAAAGCATGCTTGTTGAAAAGGTTTCCAAGCCAGCAGGTGAACTTAAATAGCAATTTGTTATATATATTTTATGATCTTACAATCTATAATCTTATTTCAGGACTTTGGATATTTCAGATGGCTCAGCTTTCTCACTCTAGGGGAATATTTTGGTAATGAGACTGGCCAGGTCTTTCTGCTGTGAGGTGGGGGCGTGCGGTGTTTCCCACCACTTCTGGCCCATCAGCTGTTCGCAGAAAGCTACTTTAAAGCCATGCTCACGCCCGTGGAGCTGCTCCACTGTTAAGCAAGAAGGAGCCACACGGCTGAAGTGAGAACCTGTGGGAAGGTGTGCTTTGCGGGGTTTGGTAATAAACCTGGGAGTTGCCCTGGGGTAGAGGCAGGGTTATTACAGAGGGGGAGTACTCGGCAGGGACTAGGCAGTTACTTCAGAGGAAGCACAGGTTTTCAGGGGAATTTTGGGGGGAGGGAGGTGATGTTTTTTTGGGAAAAGCTGAAGTAACTTAGAGGTGACAGAGGTCACATTTGGGGGTGAAAGCTGAGGTAAATTAGAGGGGACAATTTTGGGGAAAGCTGAAGTAAATCAGAGGGAACAAAATGAGCTTTTTGAGGAAAAAACAAGAAATTTAGAGGGCACAGGTGACATTCTGGGGGGAAATCAGAGGCAATAGGAGAGAGTAAGCAGATTTTAGGGAAAGTCTGAGGTATTGTATAGGGGCAGAGAATATGCTTTAGAGGGGAAAGCTGAGGTAACTTAGAGTTGACAGCTTTTAAGGAAAATATGTGGTACCTCAGAGGGTACAGGGTAAGCATTTTGGAGAGAAAAGCTTAGGTTCCTTAGGGGGGAATCAGTGTTTTAGAGGAGAAAGTTTGATGTAACTGAGGGAATTGCACAGGCACCAGGAGAGAGTGCTGTCACTGATGAGAGTAATGTTGAGGTGACTTAGGATAGGGTGGTCATTTTTGAGGGTGTAATCTGAAGTACATTAGGGAATACATTAGCTGTGATGTTGCAAGATGCGGAAAGGATGAAGCTTTAAGGAGGCCATGCTGAACAAGTTGTCTTTGTGAGGTTGTTCTGACTCTAGGCATTAAGGTGCAGGAAGGATGAACATAGGGTCCTGGAGCAGGATTTTAACGGAAAAAAAAAAAAAAAAAAGAACCCTTGTAAGGATTGACTGAATTTAACAAAGCTATGGTATTTTACTTAATTTACAGTTCTGAAGTCCAGGTTCAAGAGAAAATCATGAACACATTGTCTACAGAGGAAGGCAGAAAATAATCACCAGAACTTCCTGGTGAGTTGAGCAAAAGGTTCTTGTGCAGTGAAGGGGCTAAGGGGTAGGGAGTGGGAGCAACACTGGGGAAAAAAGATGAGGAGAATGCCAAGATGGAAAATTACACTTGAAATGTGCTGCAGGGAAGATGCAGGTCTGATAGACGCACCAGTGCCCCAAAAGTCAGCGCGTCGTGGGTGTAGTGGTAAGCTGTTGGCACTTGTCAGTTCTAACTGTTCTCCCTTGGCAGCAGCTGGTGGAGAAGAAAGAAGAAGATGCATCATGTGGAACTGTGAGGCAAGAGTGAGACAGAAGATGAACAGAGGTCTGAGGAGAGGGCAAAAGAAAGACGCCCTGAGCAAAGGGACCTCCCTGCCCTCAGAGCTGGGGTCACATAAGTGCACCACCAGGCCCTTTGGTCCCCTGGCTTGCTTTCTGCTGCGTGATCTCCCTGCAATCAGGGCCTGGATCTTTGCTTCTGTTGGCCTTTTGCCATGTTGCTCCTTTGGCTTCCTGGGGAGAGTGACAGCCCTATAAGGAGGGTCACTGACAGTCACTGTCTCCGCACCTGAAGGGGAAATGGCAGCTCTCTAGACCCCAAGCCCAGAGACCTGTAAGCAGGGGAGGTCCATTTGCCTGCCCCACTCTGTCTCCAGCCACAGGGGTGGCATCTTTCTGCCTGCTGGCTGCCTGGCCAGTGTGGCCCTCTCTAGTTTGGGGTGTGTCATGGCCCTTGGCCACCTGTTAAACCCCATGGCATGTTGAGTGCTCTGGCCTTCATGCTGTCTGAGGAAGCAGGTCTGAGGCTCTCCTTTCCAGCTTGTGGCTAGGGCTTGGTCCCCAGAGGTTGGTTGTATGGAGCTCTCTTTCTCCTCTGGAAAGTCGTGTTTGTCCCTGTTCTTGTCTATGTCTTTGTCCTTGTTGGAATGAGTGAGCAAGCCAGTGGGTTTGTCCTTTAGGCCTCTTAAACTTGTTGCAGCTTAGCTTGAACTTCCAAGGAGAGCAAGAAGGGCTCTGTACAGCAACATGGGGGTCCCCTCCCAGTCAGCGAGTGGAGGGAGAGTCCAGGCTTGCCCCTTCTTACTCTGGATGAAGCAAAGCTATTTGGTCATAGTGTAGACAAGGTGACCTGCCTGTAGTTCAGGGCCTGGGTCCCCGTCTGTGTGGCCACCTGTCCTGCTACCAAGCTGCCACCATGACAGCCTGGAACTTGGGGTCTGTCCCCTGACCCAGAACAGTTACTGACAGTCAATAAAACGCATTTTCAGATTGTGTTCCATATGTAATGGCTTTCCTGCCCCAGGCTGTAGCTCCTGCCAATCCAATTGCTCTGCACATGTTATTTTACCCTTGCAACAACTGTAGTGTTCTTGCTGTGGTGAGGCAGTTGTGTGACTGAGAGCTACCACATGAAAGCTCAAGAATCATGTTTTTGTCCCCAAACTCCTGTTTGCAGTCTGGATGGGGGTTTGGTGATGTTGCAGTACTACAGAGGAGCTCTAGTGGTAGGTAGAAGTCTAGTGGTATTGCAGTGTCACTGAGAAGGAAGGGAGGGAGGTTTTCCAGTCCAAGGTTGGTGGTATTGTACTCTGCTAGGCATGACTTTGAAAAGTCAGCATGTGGGTCTGTGGGTGGGTTTGGCTCTGTGGGGACGAAGGCAGGGGAGTTGAAAGCTGGACAGGGGCTCACAGCCTCATGTGGCTGAAATGGGGGTTTGGGCTGTGGGCAGGGTGGGTAGAGCCCCGTGAGGGCTTAAATTGGGGCCCATGTCATGGGACCAGGCCAAAAAGTTATGCATTTCCCAATGCAAGATGCTGTTGCAGGTGTTTTCAAGCAAATATAGGGTGTATTCTTGGGAAAGGAGTCAGGATATTTAAAAGCTGATTGCCAAGAATACAGCATCTAGAGTAATTCCATTTTTACCTCTGAATTTGAGATCAGCATTTACTAAACATTAACCAACACCACCTGAATGTAACCAAACATTTCAGTTTCTGAATTTAGTCATAACTTCAATAGGGAAAAGTGATCTGAAAGCTTATAAAAACTTGTGAAAACTGAAACAAAAGGAAGAATAGGTTAATGAAACCTGAAGACAAAAGTTTACATGAATGAAGGCCTTTTGTGAGCTCAGACTTCTATACTTGTGTCTTTGGCTGTTGCTTTTATATATCATGTGCAACCTGTTACAGGAGGCAGTTGTAGCTTATTACCTCAAAAGGGACTTAGCGATGCATCTTGCAAAGGTAATGACTTGGTGTACTTCGAAAATATAGGACTTTACACATTTACAACACTGATGAGGTAGCAGCAACTGTGGCAGAGAATGAAGTACTTCTTCAGAAGTCAACACGAATATCAAAATCTGTACCACACCTAGCTTTAGTTAGAATGGTTAAAACAGTTTATGATGTTGAATGTGATTTAGCACTGTAAAATAAGCTGTTGTATTGTTTTCGATCTGTAAAAGAGAGAGATGTCAATAAGTGGCTTTTTAAAGCTTATATAACTTTGCTACTGGCAAACATTGACTAAGATAAGAGATGCAGGTGCCCATGTAAACGACATGACATGACTTTTTTATACAGTCATGATTTTTTCTCCTATCTTGGTTATAATCACTTTCCCTAAGGATCTCACATGGTACACCACACACTTCAAGAGGAATTCAATAATGCCAATTCACTTTTTCTTCCCTGAATGAAAACCAAAGATGGAGTTAATTTTCCTGACTTGTGACTTGCGTCTCATGATCTTTCAAAGCTGTGAGGGCAGCTGACAATTCCGTCTACATGGGGCCTATAGAAGACCAGTGGCTTTCAAGAACAGGAGCTGCAAGTGTAGAGGGATAAGCTAGCTTGGCTGAAACGGCATCAGACTTCATGTCTAGGAAACTGAAGATCACTGCATCCTAATTAAAAATGCTTCCCCTCCCTGTTACGCTCGTCTTTTGTCACTAATTAATAAACAAACAAACAAAAAAGGCCTACTGTTTTCTGTAATTATAATAATCCTCTTGGTTTTCTTTATGTTCTTTTTTCATCTTCTCCTAAAATTAGGCTGAAAATGAGCTTCCAGTTGTACTGAAAGGAAAAAAAGATAGTGCTGGTCATTGAAAACCACCTGATAATTTAGTAACAACTCAAACTGCGGGCTACCGTAACCTGGATCACACCAAATTCATTCAGCAATGATTTAAGTTCTGTTGTGCCTCAAGAGAAAAATCTGAGACTGTATTTACCCTGAGTTTTAAGTCAAACAGAAGTAAATTAATTTTTAATATAAAATTAGTATTGCTCTAATGAGGCACTCCTAGAAATCCACTCCATTAAATATAATCAAGCTTTCTCTAAAATACTCCTGAGAATGCGTACAGTGTCCTTTATTCATGCAGAAATTAAATAGAAAATAGGCACCAAGAACTTTAGCATAATAATTTGCGCATAAAGAGAATCAGCAGGAAAACAGCTTTTGTTTGCAAGTTTGACACTTTTTCCTCCTCCTACCCAACATTTTGGTTCCAAACACATCGTCGTGTATGAAGCAGCCGCAGCTGGGCTGGTTCTGCCGTTGACCCAGGGGCTCTCCTCTGCCTCACACGCGTGAGCCAAGGCGGGCGTCCGCCCCACAGACCGCAAGGGGGGCAACGGCTGCCAAAGGAGGATCCCGCGCACGGGGAACGAAGGGCTGGGCCGTTCCCCGCCGCGCTCCCGCCGGGCTCACCGAGTATTACCGGTGCTGCCTCCCGGCACTCGCGCCTTCAGGGGACGCGACGGCGCGGGGGGGCCGGGACCGGGGCCGGGGCCGGGGCTCAGAGGGCGCTCCCGAGCCCGGGGCGGGGCGGCCCCGCCGCAGCCTGTGTGGCTCCCCCTCAGCCCTCATCAGCAGCCCCCGCCTGGCTTCTTCCTCCTCAGCCTTAGGCCTGCCCGGGGCTCCCTTCATGCACTATCTTCAGAGTTTTGTTTGGGGTTTATTTTTTTCCTCATTAGTTCCCAGCTGCAGTTTGACTGTACTCACCCACTAGCTATTATTTAAAAGTTACACTTTCTCCCGACCCCAGTAACTATTGGGAACAGAAAAGGATTCTGTTTGTTACGGAGCAATGACCGAGGCTGGTTTTGTCAGGGACAAACAGGCTACCTGATACTTGCCTGGACCCTAGAAAGCAATTTTTACTACAGCTAAAACCAGCCCAGCTCAAGCCAAACCTGGGCACGTCCCAAGGTCCCACACCAGTGACAAGTTGCTGGCAACTGAAAAATGATAATGGGCTATGTTTCCTTGACCAAATACCTTTCAAAACCTATTCCTTGTATGAGACCTTAAAAATACACTGTTGACATGGCCTGATAGCAGTGCTGCTACTTGTCAGCTTTTGTTTCGTTGCAGGGCCTGGGAGTCTGTTCAAGCAGTGGCACCAAAGTGCCCAGGCATGGTCCAAAGACTGTATCAGACATTGCCAGCACAAAAGAAATTAATATTTGAGTAGATGCACCAAAAGAAACCAGGGACAGAGATGGATGCTCATGAAAGGCATAGGAAACTCTCCCCAGCTTTATCAAGTAAGTCGCAATAAAAGAGGAAAGGGGCTGAGTCTCTAAATGTCCAGAACACAGCCAAAGCTTATACTAATTCTTTCTTTTCCCATTCAGGTACCTCATGTCTCTCCTCTTCCATAAACAGTATTTTAACGCAATACTTCCATGGTTTGGCAAAAGCTCTGAGAAAAGTACGAATAGCATGTTAAAAATGAACTTACAGTGTGCCAGGGCAGAATCATAGAGCAGTAGTGATAGTGTGTCTCACTACAATAGCTTTTTAAGAGCACTAGTAGAAAGGGATTGTCAGTAAGGATAATCTTAGCATTTGTAGTTCATCTGAATAATAGATGTATACCATAATTATAACTTTAACCACAGATCTTATAGCATTGCTAGCATCATTCTATTAGCATGTTTGTTATTATTTTGACTAATCTTTAACTTCAATTGCAATAAATCCCAGGGGCTCAGCTATGAGAGTCCATTATACAAAGCATGGACAGACTTGCAAAAGTAAATAGCCTGTGTTCTAAGGTATTTAAAACGTGAGACACGGCAGTAAAAATTCCTTTTAAGGAAATAATTATATGTGTTCTGCAGTAGACTGCAAACAGACAAAAAAATGTTAAAAAGTTATAGAAAAAGTATTTTAAAAAATCATTAAAAATTTGTAACATTCTAGGCTAAGAATAATGTTTTTAAAATTAATGCATACTTGTACATATATATGGGTATTAAAATATATACATGCTTACCTGCCCTTCTAGAAATATTTATTGAAGTCCTTTTTTCTCCTTTTTTATTTTTTTCTTGTCAATAGTGCTATAGAAGTTTTTTCAAAATTATCTTAACACACCTGTTATTTCCTCTATCATGCATGAATAATGCAGTTTTTCCAAACTCCAAATGAAATTATAGTCTACAACGATGTGTTGGATAGTGCTAAATGGGTACAGCAAATTAGGTAATCTATCCCCTTGAGTCTGAATTACTTTGGTCACTTTGAAAATGTGACTTGAAAACACATGAAAGGCTGTACAGTTTGATACCCTTTCCACAAATATTTGTAAACTGTAAAATGAAAAATTTCACATTATGTGCAATTAATGGTATGGAACGTTCCAGTGCCTTAAAACCAAACCTCTTTCTGAAAATATTTTTCACCAATTTTTGGCTGACTTTGCCCCCACTTTCAGTGGTCTTATGCTCCAGGGATCTATAAAGGAGGCTTTCCTGCTTATGTATGGAGAGAGCAAGCTTTTTATGAATATCAAACAAGCATAATTTATGCAGAAACTCTATTAAAAACTCTGTTTGGCACTTTTACTTGCATTAGTAATATAAGAACTCCATTAAAATGAATTTTCAAAAAATGTGTTGGACCCCAATTCTCTCAACTCATTCCCATAGTTAATCTTAGTTTTCATTGCCCAAGGACTGCTAATATATTAGTATTAACAATATCCTCTTTATTACTTGCATACAGATCCTTACAAGTTCTCTTTTGTGAATATATTTACATTTATTTATACACATATGTACTTGCAGACGCATTAGATGAAATCCTGGGCCCTCTGAAATCAATTGTAAAAATCCTACTGACTTCAGCAAGAATCAGAATCCTATTCTATGATTCCTGTGTTTTGGCCTCAGTACTGTTAGCCTCAGAACAGCAGATTAACCTCTCATAGGTTTATGGGTAGCCTTTATGCTCTTCGGGCCCTCTCCTTGAATACAACCACGCTAACTAGAATTTGGTCATATTGGTTCAACTTATTTTATTCACCCATCATTATTCACTCTGCATTTCTGCTGTTTACTACTATGTTGCATACATTAAACTACTATGTTCATATTCTTCATTGGCTTTATTCACAGAAATCATATTTTAATTTTTATCACTCTTCAAATTTTTCCTATTCAGGGGAGGCGTGTAAAAGAAGCTTTTGTATCTTTTTAGCCTACACAAACTGTTGCTAACAAGCTTCTAGAATGATTTAGGAAGCTACATTAGCTGATTAAGTTCCAGAGCTGCTCCATATTGAAAATAATTAAAGACTGTCAGTGTATTTTACTACCGTATAAAGCAAGATTTATTATCTTATCTTATCCTATCCCTTAACAGCAGCTTGATCTTGCCAGTTATCCTATTATCCATAATTTCAGATGCATTACTGAGCTATTTGAGTTCCTATCATTTAAATCTATTACCAAAAAATGCTTAAAACAAAAAGGAATCAAAGTACATCTTACCCCTGTACTCGGCACTGGTGAGGCTGCACCTCGATTACTGTGTTCAGTTTTGGGCCCCTCACTACAAAAAGGACATGGAATTACTCGAGCGTGTCCAGAGAAGGGCAACGAAGCTGGTGAAGGGTCTGGAGCACATGTTGTACAAGGAGCGGCTGAGGGAACTGGGGTTGTTTAGTCTGGAGAAGAGGAGGCTGAGGGGAGACCTCATCGCCCTCTACAGCTACCTGAAAGGAGGTTGCAGAGAGCTGGGGATGAGCCTCTGTAACCAAGTAACAAGCGATAGGACAAGAGGTAATGGCCTCAAGTTGCACCAGGGAAGGTTTAGACTGGATATTAGGAAGCATTTCTTTACCGAACAGGTTGTTAGGCGTTGGAATGGGCTGCCCAGGGAGGTGGTGGAGTCCCCATCCCTGGAGGTGTTTAAGAGTAGGGTCGACATAGCGCTGAGGGATCTGGTGTAGTTGGGGTCTGTCAGTGCTAGGTTAATGGATGGACTGGATGATCTTCAAGGTCCTTTCCAACCTAGACGATTCTGTGATTCTGTGATACATGAAGTGGTAAAGATCACTTCGGACTAGTATGTGGAAACCTTGGAATAATTTAAGGATGGATTTAGGAAGTACCCCATACATATTTGGTTACATACTGAATGATTCCCATAGTGGATGATTCTTCCTCACAGGAAGCAGATGAAGCAGATGCTGAACTGAATTATGTCATCTATTACCTCCGTACTGTTTACTAGTGCAATTTAGGAATGCAGGTTGTCCTTATAACAATTGTAGTCTTGATACTAATCTGTATCTTCAGCTTCCCAAGCTTAGAAGATTTCTGTATCTATTTTTATAAGGAAATTATAACATTATTATTCACAAATTAATTACAAACTAGTTATGATTACAGTTATGCATTAAATAATCAGTTCACTTTTATTGGTCGCTACATTTATTTGTAGTCAAAGCAGTTACTTTGAAACACATACTTCAGGGTGTGTGTACAATACCAAAAAGACAAAATGTCTTTTCTCTTAGTTCCCTACTTGTTGTGCCAAACATTTTTTCTTGATAAGCAAAGTCTTTTTCAAAATAGTCACTGTATTACTCATTGCCTTATTTATTTTGAAATGTACAAACAATGAAACAAACAGAAAGCAAAAGGGGATGTTTTCTGCTAAATAATGAATTATTCAAGCAGTTAATGATGGAAACAATGACTTCATTGAAGCTACAGCTCTCTAAGGCAACACTATTAAAAAAACCTCACTGAGACAGAGCCATCCTTTAAGTTAAGAATCAGAGCAGGTGCAAGCCTGTTGTCTCAGGGTTGTCATTACTAGCTGAATGGACTGTGCCTCAGCTTTGACTGGTATGAGTAGGCAAAACTATTCATTCGCACCCTAGAAAAGGGCAATGGTGAAATGAGTTAATCCACATATCACAAAGCCTTGGAGTTGTTGGATTTGGTTCTGCTGATACAACCATAGGCAAAAGAATGCCAAAGTATGCATGTGAAATAATTTCTAAAACACTCACTTGAAAGGCTGTCCACAGTGAAGGACATACAAAAAGAGAATCCACGCACCCTTTGAGACACTATTCATAGTATTTATATGAAGCTAGATCCAGTGTGATGCTGATGATATGGGGAAAGCTAAGTGACATGCATAGATACTTTTTCTTCCTTACTAATTATTTTTAAGTAGGGGAAGCATGTGCTCATGAATTCTTTTAATTTTTGCAAAGTGGTATAGCTTCACCAAGAGAAGTACCCCAGAACAGCCAACAGCCAGTTGATTAGGGCACTTCTCTGACAGATGAGACATATAATTTTGTCTCATGTTGACACTTGCTCTAAACTGAACTGTCATGTGTTGCGAGTGCTGTAATAGCTAGGCTGTTGCCTCAAATAACTATTGCCCAGTTTTCAAGAAGAAACATTTGGGCACTTAACTTCAGCTGAAGGTGTCAACACAGAATCCTTCTCTGACAGAGATGTGCTCAAAGTTCTGGGAATCATATCTTAAAAGAAACAGTATTTAAGCTACAACCTCTTATGGACATCCCATTAGCTAATTTAGTTCAGTCCTGTTGTGAATCCTAGTCTGAACTGATCAAGGAAGAGTGTTTACACCACCTAACTGTGGAATTTAACTTAGTGAGTATAAATCAGACACACTCAATGCAGAGACCTAACTCCTTCACAGAATGATTAGCAGCTCCAAAGATTTATTCTTGTTCACTATGTTTCATTGAGGCCTGTTTTTCGCAGTTGACAGTATATAAGAAGCCTTACTTAGTGACTTAATTGTATGATTACTGCCTTAGCATTTTCTATTCAGTGCAGGAAATTTATGTATTCAGTTTAGACTCTGTGTTTTGTTTCAGGAGTATGAAAGTTAGGTGCTGCAATGACAAATATCACAACTGGCCTAACTCCGTATGGATCTATTGTTTGATGCCAAACATTAAGTCTCATCTTGATACAACTTCTGACTCCCAATTTTTTAACAATAAGCAAATTAACCAACAGTATTCTTCCCAAGATATCCTAACCTCAGCCAGACACACATCACTTTCTTCATCTATTTGTAGAACCTAGCTATACATTCTTAAGACTTATACCCTGGAGTTCTCCCAGACGTTTGCTTCAGTACATAAAGTTCAGTTTGTACAGAATTCAATGGTTATGGTATCCTGTAAATGCAACCTGTATAAACACTGAATTGGTACTAAAACTGGAACACTGCTTCCTGTCAACTGCTGAACTGATTTAAAGATACCTGTAGCATACAGGCTTATAAAATTGAAATGGTTGTGCCCTACAGATTGAACTATTGATTGTAATACCCGTTACATTTACTTGTGGTGTCACAGCTAAAGCTTCTGAATGTCCTCACAGTATGACCACAGTCATTTACAAGTACTGCTAAAATGTCTTCTTGGAGCCTAAAGCTTTTTCTTTTCCAAATTGCAGAAAAGTTGAAATTCTTTGGAGATTTCAGTCATTATTACTAGCTGCATCAAATGTACTTTGTGTTACTCTTGTGGTTTAAAGCAGATCTAAAGCTGCTAGAGAATTCTCCAGTGAGATAGGGCTGAATAATTTTTTGTCGCCCTGTTGTATAGAGATTACACTCTCCCCTGCACTGTGATGGTCCCAGCTTGTCCTAGGAGTCCCTCAGGGCAATAAACACCTAGAATAAACATATATACAGCAAGTTCCATGTTTTTCCAACATTTGCTGAAGTTCTTGACCAGTGCACCTGAAATCTTACTAAATAAGACTGCACTTACTGATTATCCTGGCATTCCTGGGCTACAAAATTTCTGTTGTTTAGCTTAAGGTAGTGTTGTTTGGGTGAACTCTTGTACTGGGTCTGTATGGCATGGAGTGAATTTTCTTCACAGCAGCCAGGATGGTGCTGTGTTTTGCATTTGTGACTACAACAGTTTTGATAATACAATGTTTTAGCTATTGCTGAACAGTGTTTGCACAGCATGGAGGCCCTTCCCTTTTTGCAACTCTGCCTCCCCAGTGAGTACGTTGGGGGTGTGCAAGAAGTTGGGAGGGGACACAACTGACACGAGCTCACCAAAGGGATATCCCATGCTATGTAACATCATGCTCATCAATAAAAAGAAGCAGAGGGGTTTTTCGGATGGGGGAAGGTAGGTGTTGCTCAGACACTGGCTGGGAGGTGGTGAGCAATTGCCTTTGCATAATTTGCTTTGGGGCTTTTTTGGGTTTTTTTGGTTTAGGTTTTGTTTTTTTTTTTTTTTTTTTCCTGAATTTTTCCTCTTTCCTTTGCTTAATAAACTATTTTTATTTCAACCCATGAGTTTTCTTGCTTTGCTCTTCCTATTCTCTCCTCCAGACCACTGGGGTGTTGGGGAGAATGAGTGAGCAACTGTGTGATGCTTAGCTGCATGTTAACCCACAGCACCTCTACAAAATTAGCTAGTTATAAAAGACCAGTTAGAGATTCAACAACCCGTAGCTCCCTCTGAGGCAGCACAGGAGGACTGTACTAAAGAAAAAAAATATGCATATGGGGAATGTTTCTAACATTTTTCTGTTGCTTCCCTATGGGAAGCAGAAAATGTTCCATTGATTAGGGCATTTAAAACCAGACTGGCTTTAACAAGAAAGTATCACAGTGAAATCTTTGGCAGTTTGACAATATAATTTTATATTTGTGTTTCTGTGACAGTTCTGATTCTGGAGTTCTACTGAATCATTGACAGCCATGGCAACATTGATGGGAAAGGAGACAGGAGCACCACGCTATTGGAGCTGTGAAACAGAGAGACTGTTGCTGCTTGAGTTGATTAAAGCTGGTAAGAAAAGTGTTGTCACAGTAAAAATATGCTGACAACCAGAAATAAACCATCTTTTTAGTCCTTTTGGGCCAATCAGTTACATTACTCATGACTAAAACACACTGACCACCTTGAAAGGAGCAGCACTGTTAACTTGAGTGTTTTGGGCAAATTCTAACCAGTTTTGTTATTTCATTTCTCCTTAATAACTGCCTCTGAAATTTCATTTGGGTGCCATATTTTTTGTGTGTTTTAAACTGTGTCTGTCTTCATGATGATAGAGGTCTTCACTTTACATTATATTGGATTATGTTTGTAATGTATTTCAGAATCCTTCAAAATGAGAAATGTTACAGGATAGCTATTGTTTATCCTAGCCTTAATGGCTGTACTATCATTAAAAAAACCCAAACAAAATAACAACAAAACCCCACATAATCTGGGTATTTTATTGGAATAAACAGCGTAACATTTAAGAAAAAAAAAAAAAAGATTAGGCAGCTGTTTTGTAACTATAATGTTTTAATTTTATTTTTAAAAAACTTCCTCTGCAGTTTGGTCTTTTCCAAGGTTCATATTTTCCATATGCTTTGTTTAGAACCTGAATGTATTCTGGTCAGCACTGGTAGCTACTATATAGAGTTTTAAAGAAACCACAAACATAACCAACCAACCAAAAAAAAGCCCCACCCTCAGAAAACTCAGCACCTCAGCATATGCATATATAGAGATTGTTCTAAACTTTTTTTTCTCACTGTAATTTATGATAGATTCTGCTACTGATAGAATACCAAATTTATTATTGAAAAGGAACATTTCCCACATCCCAGTAGAATATGTGGGGTTTACTGTTCCAGGATTTTTTTTCAACTCTTTGATAGACAAGAGGGCCCTTCTTTTAGATCTATCTGTTCTCTAACTTATTTTTTTGTGTGTATGTACTTTGTCTTCAGCATTAGCTACTGAATCCACCATAAGTGTTCTTGAAACTGATAAGTGTCTCTTTTCTTCTTGCTCCATATCCAGTACAATAAGGTTACCCACAAACAGTAATTTAAAATATGTATATGCATCTACCTACAAATCTGTGTCCCTCAAATCTATAGGAAATGAAATAGGCTGTAAAGTCCTTTAAGAAGACAACATTTCAGATAAGATATTCTCATACTCCAGAATAATATTCTACAAAACATTAAAATTATCTAAAATTATCTCAGGGCTATAATCTTCAACATAAAATAGTTAAGACTTATTAATAGTTAATTGAGACCTCTATTCTGAGAATATAGAGCAGGTACTAAATGCAATAACAGATAAAGATATGTCTTAAAAAACAGCAAGAACAAGTAGTCTTTTAAAATTTTATTTGAAATCTGTGCAGAGTTCTGACAATGCTCAGATGTTGTGTCTATGAACATGACCATGGGCTCAGGCCCATCCTGACATGGGTAACAAAATCCTCAGGAATGCTCTGGTGTGTATCTCCTGCACTCCCTGATGCGGACTTCCAGCAAAACATTAATTCTGTTGGAATGTACAGATTTCTGTCATGTCTATTATGCATGCTTAATTATGTAAATTAGAAAAACAGAGTATATAGAGCTCAGTAAGTATGAATTTTATCCTAAAAAGTTGAAGTGAATGAAAAGACTCCAGAACTGGATTAGAGGCTTACATGGCTGAGTAACAGATTAGAAATAGTTTCATCTCTGTTGCACATTGGATGGCCTGGAGGAGTGGTACAGAGGCAGAACAGAAAGTGGTCAGAGCATGTGAGAAAGAGCAGTACATGTTCTGGGATTTTTACAGCGTGAAACTGATGTAAGAAATGAGATTTCAAAACATCACTAAGAATGAAATAATGAGATCCAGGAAGGCTTAGGGAAAGAAAAGCAGAAAGCAAAAAATAACCACAAGATTGTGAGGTGAATGACAGGGTGACTGGTTAGTTGTGTGAGATGATAGAAAAGTGTCAGAGAAGAGGATTTTGGAAGAAAGATTCAGGACAAAAGAACAGACAAGCAGCAGGATTTGCCTGAGGTTGTATCATAGGCAGGGAGAAACAGGATACTGGGCAGACTAGATGGCGAGAGCTATGGAAGTATAATAGACACCTGTTGTCACAGGAAATTCTAACCTTCACTCAACACCCTGAGAGAAAGTGAATGGGAAGAGGATCCCAGAAGATGTAATCAAAGGGATAATCATTAAAACAGGACACAAATGACATAGTAGAATTCAGAGGAGAGAAGCTCTCCTGACAAAGTGGATTGCAAAAGATAAAGATCGAGAGTGTGTCTGTGGAGAACAGACTCTTAGAGTTTAAAGCAAAGAGATGATTAGGAACCCTTGTAGGGACAATGTCAGTGATAAATCTGTTTCAGGCTGGAGGGGCTGTTACAGAAAATGAGACAGTGAAAAAAGACATCTCCAAAATACCACATGCTCTGTAAGAAAGAATATATGCAGAATATACATTTACTGACTAGGCTAATGAGAAAATCAACAGAGCGGGTGGTCAGGATGAGAAGTTGAGACTTACCGGACTTTACTGTCTTCATTTAACAAGAGTACGTACTAAAGAATAGAAGTCTCACCAGTAGGTTTCCTTCTAAAAATGTCTTGCAGCCACAATGGGGATATTGTTGATAGGCCTTGTTACAGAGGTTGTCAAATAAACAAACAACAACCAAAAATTAAAAATTTATTATCAACACAATTAACTAGTCCTCCACAACCATTCAACAGCAGGTTCAAATGCCCATGACATTAAGTTGAACCACTTCCTAGGGTTTAACAACAACCCAAAACGCTCTATCACTCACCTAACAAGTGTGGACTTTCAACCTTGAGGAAATTCTCAGGGCAGCATCCCAACACAAGTCACCTCAAGGAGTTTCCTTGGGTGATGTCCTGACCCAAGGGGAGAGTCCTGAACCCCAGCGTGCTGCTCCAGGGGTCAAGCTCAAAATGGGTCCCCAAGGGACTCCATTTATACCCAAGCCGAATCTGATCTGTAGTCAATAGCGGCTCCCATTGGCCAAAGGCCCCAACTACCGTGAGGCCCTGAGAACAAGGGCATGGAAAAAGGAAATCAATAGCTGCTACACTTCAGCAGGCAAGAAGACCTATTTTCATCAGGCGGGTGCACCTGCCACATGCCTCCCCAAAGCATTTTAACAACAAAGTATGAAGAGGTCCTTGTAACAGCAGGGAACAGTGTGGAAATGAAAAGCACAGGTAATTGGAATAAACTATGTGAATAGAGTGAGCTAGATTTGACCGACCCTGCCAAAGCAGAATACAATTAGCTGCAGTGCTATGCAAGAGAAAAAGCCAGGTAAAAGTCAGCTCTGACGCTTAAAAAACATTTAAGGAGAACAATGGGGGGGGGGGGGGGTGTGTGTGTGAAAGAGAAAACCAAAAGGTTTTCAAGATTTTCAAGATTCAAAAAAAGTAAAGTTTAAAAGAGAACAAGAAAATCACAGAGAATCAGAACACCCCCTAGGCCCAGACAGTTAAGGGAAGGGAAATGAAAACTAACTGGTGAAGAAATTGGCCTACAAGGGTGAGGTATACTTAGTTTTAGTATGATGTTTTAACTAGTTTAAAATCCAGATCATAATGATATATTTGGTTGAGTCATCTAAAAAATACGGGTGCCCACGTTTGGTATCAGTCCTTTACCTCTGAGCTATTACTTCTTTTCCACATGATGTACCAGTACGAGTGGTAAAACCACAGGAAAACACCTTTGTCAGGGGAGGTAATACATGTCATTACATTCAGATGTAGCATAACCCTAAGTAGGTAATCTTTGCTGCTTATTATCTATGATGCAAATATTGATGCCTGCCACCAGCCTTTCTCTTCCCTGGGCTGCGATAAACAGCTTTTCTCCTGTGTGAGGCTTCATACACTCTGAAGGCATAGACAAGGTAAATCTGTAGCTTCTGTGTTTCAGTTCTCAGTCGAATGCAGCCAGCCAAATGCAGTTCTCTGAAAGAGAACTTTATATAGGATAATAATCTAATGAACCCTGTTCCACAAGAAGTCTAGGTGTACAGTGGATCAGAATTCAGGGACTGTTTTCTGCTTCATAATAGTTGTGTTGTATAGCATTTCAGAATTATTTAATGTCTTTTACCTTTTATTTTATGTTACTTCATTTTCCACATATTCCATCTTGCCTATTTATACTACAACTAGCTTGGGGCAGCAACTGTCTTTTTCTGTATGTTTGACAGATCCTAATAAAATGGGTTCCCGATATCACTCTGAGTTTCTGGATGCTACTTTGTTATCAGTAACCACTATGAGATTTGCTGATAAGATTCTCACATTATAAAATGTGAATATGAATTATGATTCAATACCAACCTCAAACCTTAACTGTTGTTCACCGTGGATATTTTGCTGCCATTTCAGCCATTCCTTACTATGAGTAGGAACTTAAAATGGAAACAGATGCAAACTAAATATCATTATTTTCATTAGCTTTTTTCGTTTTCTTCTATCCTGAAGGCGCTTTAAGAAAAAAATATATTATTAATACATGTGTATAGATAATGTGCTGCTATTAATCATCCATGGTTCTATGTTCAATTTTCAAACTCTTAAAAACTTAACTAGGTAGTTCTTTCCCCTTCCTCCCTCCACTACTATCTGTAAGAAAGAGTGACCCCAAACCACCTGGCAAATAGAGCCCTAGATGTCTGTTTTACTAGCCTGTTGCCTGATTATAAGCAACAAATAAGTATATGTAGGAAGTGTATTTCCATGTAGTTCAGTAAAACCATATTTTCACGGTTATAATACACAACAATATATGCCTACCCCCAGATTTTTTATGCTTCTTCCACTGTGCTGGAGGGAGTGATAATGTTTTTTGGATCCATTCTTGGGAGCAGTGTGTTGTGGGATCGAATTGGTTTGGGTTATGGTTTTTCAGTGATCAAAGCATTTGGTCCATGTACTTAAACTGATGCCTTCAATAGTCTTCAGCTTAACCTGGCATGGTGGCAAAGGTCTACATATGCTAACCTGAGGGGATTTTTTTCCTTACAAAAAGTGTATTTAACAAAACATTAGTTTCTGGCATCCCAAAAAAATTGTTAACTTGGGTTAAATATAACAAATTCATCTGGAAAAAATAAAGGATATAAAGGAGGAAGTAATTCCTGTTGTCACTGTCAAAGCTGAAACACTTTTTACTTCACTTCAAGCACTGTTTTTACTCTTAAATTATCCCAGTATATAAATGAAAACAATCAATGAAAAAAAAAAAAATCAAAAATGCAAGAAACCAATTTAGCAAAACCATTTTTTTTATATATATAACAAGAAAACCATGCCATACTTAAAAAAACCCTACTATTCACACACCACTGTGATAATAACTACATACCAGCTGTTTGTTTATGATTAATTCTGATTTTAGATAATAATAGCTCTGTACTTCATAAACTATACTGATGATGTTAGGAAAAAAAAAGTACAGCTTTAACGGAGGTACCCTGGAATCCCTCTGTAGAGCTGTGTCCACCGTGAGGACACGGCAACATATTCAGACATCCGCAATTTCAGGAACTCTTTTGGTGGGGCGTGCACGCGTGTACGTGTCCCCGAGAGCGTGTTGCACACCGTGTGGTATTTATTCCCCTTTCTAGTGGGAAAGGGGAGCCCGTGGCGGGGGCTGTGGGGCGGTGTGTCCCAGGCTGCTCTCCGCGGCAGCCGCGGAGGAGGTGGCAGGCGGCGGGAGGAGGGACGGTGATGACCTTGGCCGAGGCCGAAGCGGCGGGGCGTACCGCGGGGCTCACGGCGGCGCCGGGGCCGGGGCCCTGGGGTTGGGGGCCGGGGCCTGGGCCGGGGCTCTCGGCCCGCCCTGCCCCGCGGAGTCGGCCCGCAGGCGGGGTGGTTTAGCGGGGCGTTGCCTGGCAACAGGGCGACGGGCGCCCGTTTGCGGTGGCAGCGGCCGGCGGGAGGCCGCGGCCCTCGGTGGGCGGTCCGGGAGCAGGTCCGGGGTGCGCGGCGGGGCGGCAGCGGGCTGCAGCAGTGCGGGGAATGGCGGCGAGGTGCCTGGGACAGGTGTGGGGGAGGTTGCTAGGCGCCATTAGGGAATCTACCCCGCCCCTCCCAGAGAGGGGCCACCATTACATGATTCCTTTACACATACTCAACAAACCAGCTAAAAATGAGTGATGATCTGGGGACGGGAACGGGACAACACACTTGGAGAGGAGTGTTGCCGTTGGCACTACTTTTTCGCCGGCTCCTCATCCACCTGCTGGGGTACTGAGGGTTTTTTATTCACACATGAGAAAAGAGATGCATTTCACCCCCTCATCTGCTGCAGGCCATTGAAGTAGTGTCTAGATAATGAAACTAGTGGACCATTCTTGACAAGAGCTGGCAGCCTGATTGCTAATTTAATGCTTAGGCATAATTCACATTTCTTTAACCACAGTTGCAGCATAATGATACATCTCTATTGCTGTCTTGTTGCTTGATGAAAAGAGGCCAGAAGAAAATGCATAAATGAATAACATTTTTAGAGGACAGTATCATGGAGAGTACTGAAGCATAACATAAATATGACTAGTAGGAGGACTGACTAAATAAAACCCCGTAATCCTACTGAAGCAGTCTAAAAGCACGTTTTATTTAGCTTTCATGCATTTTCTTCATTAAGAATCAGGAAGGACAAATCCTTCTCTGATATATACGCTTTTAATTATTACAAAGGCTGTGCTCTGTTTCTAATTTAGTTTGGAAGGTCATCTGTTCTTTTTTAAATACTTTTAGCCTGAAAAATTGTGTGACTGAAGAACTCCCATTTAAAAGCCTCAAAAAATACAGATGAAACATCCATTTAAAAGCCTCAAAGAAGAGGTACAGATGCAACATCTAAGTTGCAATACCTGTAGCATTTTCAGTTAAAACTCTTGCTATAACAGACTGAAGAGTTAAACAGATTTATCTAGTCCAAGCTTCTTAAGGAAATCTTCTTTTAGTCTTGTCTTAAGCTAAAATGCTGTATTACTTTAATTTTGTTGGGTGGCTTTTGTAGTAGTTTCTAATGATAATTTGTGCTATTTTTTTCCTGATTAAATTATTGCAATTTAAATTCTGAAATTGCAGTTGGTACATTTATTTAAGAAATGGAAAAGGAATCAGTGAGCACGGTCTGAGGAAAAATCAGTTGTAAAAAATAATTTTTTTGAGTATGTATATAGCATTTTGGCCAAAAAGCTAGGAATTGATGATAAACCACAAACAAAAAGCCTTAGAATTGTCACCAACTGTAGTTGATTCTACACTAGTTCAGCTAAGGAAACTGTATTTAAAATAATTTAATTAAATGACTTTGTGTGTTTCCAGAAAGGCATTTTTTTTTCACTTGATTTTTATGTCTGTCAGAAAGTAGGTTAAACTCAGTGTCCTATATTATCAGCTGATAAACTAGGTATCAACTTATACTGGATATTAACCAGTATGTGACAATATCAACTTGTCAGATTTCTAACATATGTAGTTAATAATAGAACTGTTTTTACCAGCCTTCCTTCTGTTCTGTAGAGATGCCACACTTAGCAAACCTGTAGTATAAATTGCTTTCTCCAAGGGTTGCCAAAGGTTTCTATGTGGCCATTTAATTTGTTTTGACTAACGCATCCTGCTCCAAATCTATAAACGTGTTTGTAGAGATAGCGAGGCTGACCTCACTTCCTGACTCCAAGCCTATATAAAACTCAGGATGAAAAAAGCAGCACTCTTGCTGCAGCCCACCAATGGTGCCCTAGCTATGGTTGTACAGATTGTGAGATTTTTATCTTCCCAAGACTTAATAGAGCAAGTTACATGAAAAAAAAAAAAAAAAAAAAAAAGAAAAAGGTGTTTTCACAGACTTGCCTCTTGTCCTGTCACTGGGCACCACTGAAAAGAACCTGGCTCTCGCCTCTTTGCACCCTCTCTTCAAGTATTTGTATACATTGATAAGTCCCCCCCTGAGCCTTTTCTGGGCTAATCAGTCCCAGCTCTATCAGCCTTTCCTTATTTGTGAGATGCTCTAGTCCCTTCATCATCCTTGTAGCACTTTGTTGAACTCTCTAGTATGCCTATGTCTTTCTTGTACTGGGGAGCCCAAAACTGGATGCAGTACTGCAGGTGTGGCCTCACCAGTGCTGAATAAAGACAAAGCATCACCTCCTTCGACCTGCGGGCAATACTTTGCCTAACATAGCCCAGCATACCAGCCAGTCACCTTGCTTGCTTGCTGCTGGCTCGTGTTCAACCTCATGTCCACCTGGACCCTCAGGTCCTTTTCTTCCAAGCTGGATAGACCCCAGCATATATTGGTGCGTGGTATTTTTCCTCTCCAGGTGCAGGACTTTGCACTTCTTTTGAGGTTCCTGTCAGCCCATTTCTTCAGCCTCTCGGGGTCCCTCTGTATAGCAGCACAATCCTCAGTGTATCAGCCACTCCTCCCAGTTTGGTGTCGTCTGCAAACTTGCTAAGGGTACACTCTGCCCCATCATCCAGATCATTAATTAAGATGTTAAACAGGACTGGACCTGGTATTGATCCCTGGTACTCCACTAGTCACTGGTCTCCAACTAGACTTTTCTTTTTTACGGCTCTTTTTGCTAAGCAGACCCTTTCGTTTGCCCCTTGGAGAGTCTTATGGATTTATTAACTTATTCTGAAGGAATAAAAGTGGGTTTACATTTAAGAACAATATAAAGGAATAAAACAAAAACAGATGTCCAGTAATTATGAAGCCCAGGTACACCAGCTTTTTGTGGTACAATGTAGAAGCAATGATGCATATCAGTGACAAGAAGTAATTGGCTTAATGGCACAATGCCAGACCCAAGCTGATTCTGACTCTATTCTGTACTTAAGGACAGCCTGGGCCTCTGAACTCTCATGGCTTTCACACAGTGTTTGCTCTGGGCTTCAGGTCTCTAGCTTTGGCCTGTTTCTTGCTCTGGAGTTACGTGATTCTTTTGTTCTTGGCTTATATTCTGAACTGTAGTCATCTACAGCAAAGGCAGTCATAGTCAGCCACCAAACCTTCTCCAAGGAACATGCTGCTGCTTTAGAAAATTATTTAATGTATAATTTAAGAAGATAATAATAAAAAAATAATAATGCAAGCAACAAAAGAACAAACTCATCTTTCAGGTTTACTGTTCCAAGGCTCCTGAAAACCCCAACTTTTATAGATCTTCCTCAGAGCCCTAGGCAACCCATCCTGTCATGGTAGGTAGCACTGTGCTACCTGGATTTTAATCCACTTGGATACTTTTGACTGGCAGCCTTAAATGGGCAAGGATGTGAAGATATTGCATCTATGTAAATATAAATATGAAAGTGCTCCCTTCTTTAAACTAAAAAAGCTAGTGATAAACTAGTGGCAGTGAAGGGTCAAGACAACTTTTCCGGAATGGCAGAAGGCAAGTGGGAAGTTGATACAATGTGTTTTGTGTTTTTGTAAGCTGAATCTTCACAGAAGGGTATTCAAGTGTAGTGACCGTAGGTGGAGAAGTAAGTCATTACAAATGAAAGAAAACAGAAAAAAAAAATGCTTTTACAGCAGTTTGGGTAATGAAAATGTACCTAGAACAGAAGAGGGAAGGTTTAAAGGAAAGTACTTAGAACTTCCATTTTGAGCAGGAATTTTGCTTATATGTTGCTGGGTTTCCTCCCTCCCTCTCTACACCCACCCCATTGCGTTGCTATTACAAAATTGTTATTTTGTATGATTCCAGTTATCAAATGTTATTTAACAGAAATGGATATTCATGACATGGATTTGATAACAAATGTGTAGTTAAAGGTAAAAAAAATCCATGTATTAATGTGTAAAATACAAAATGGCAACTTCTAATACAGATACTGGTTCCATTATAGCTTATTTGTCTAGAAAGAAATAATTTTTTTTTTTCCCCTACAGCATTTCATGAAAATAAATGTGTTTATTTTTCTGTCACAGAACCAATTTACCATGAAAAAATTCAGAGTTCAAAAGTGAATTGTTTCTCAGGGATATACAATGGAGCACACAGCCACCACTTCTTATCCTCTTGAGGCAGAAACTGTAAATTAGATTTTAACAAGCCAGGTGCAGGCAATATAAATTTGTATAACAAGTCTTAGAAATAAAAAAGAAGAAAAAATCTGATCGCATGTAGTGTGGATGTAGTGGTAGTTATTACTGAAGTAAATATGGATTTGTTGTGGTCATTTATGGAAAAACACTATTGGATAACTTGTACTGTGTGCACAAATTTGAGATTATTAAATAGTACATGAGTAGTAATGATTATTGCAATAATGTTCTCTGGAGATTAAGAATCACAAAGTCTAACATCAAGTCTAACATGAAGGAAAGAGCTGTCTGTCATGCTCAGAAGAGTATGGTGCACTTTCAAAAACGATTTACAAATGAAATATGCACCCTGGAGTCACTGACATGGAGTGTCACTCAGAGTCCATTTGTTCAGATATGTGTCAGGGTGCAGCAAGGGCCAGCTGTTCCCTAAGGGACTGGGAACTGTGAGCCAAGGGTGACCCCTGGCCTGACAGTGCTCTCAGCAATGGGCACCATCCCTCAGGATCTGACCATGATGGGCAGAGCTGGGTACTATGTAATGGGGTCTGTTGACAGTCGTGGACGAGCAAGTGACAAGCCGATGTCAGAATCCATGGATCAGCAGGACAAGGGGACAGGAATTGGTGGGAGACATGTTCTTGCTACCAGGCAGAAGGAGGGGACCTAAGAGATGGGGGAGGCTGGAAACAGGTCCCTGAACAGGGAGGCAGGAAAATCCTCTCCCGACCTCCCTCACCCTCCATGGTGTCCCTTCACAATAGATACGGGGCCCTGGAACCTTTGAATGAAAAAGAGAAGGAGGAAGAAAATGAGACAAACAAGGAGAAAGACCAAGGTCCACCAAGGCCGGGTCATTCTAGACCAGGTATTAAAACCAGTTCTATAAAGAACCCCAGAAGAGTCATTGTAATGGGTGACACCATTCTGAGGGGTGCCAAAAGCCCAATATGCAGATCGGACCCACTTCATAGGGAAGTCTGCTGCCTCCCTGGGGCCCACGTCACAGACCTCATGGCAAAACTTCCAACTCTAGTGAGACCTAAGGATTACTACCCTCTCTTGGTTTTTCAGGTGGGTAGCAATGATATTACCAGGAGAAGTCCTAAAGCAATGAAGAGAGATTTCAGGGCCTTGGGGAAACTGATTAAGGGGTCGGGGGCACAAACAGTGTACTCCTCCATCCCTTCAGTTGGGGGGATGGATGAAGAAGAATACCAGAGAACTCAACAGATGAACTTGTGGCTCGGAGACGGCTGTTAGCGGCAGGGCTTTGAATTTTTCAGTCACAGGTGAGTATACAGGACGCCAGACTTTTTGGCATCAGATGGGATGCACCTGTCCCAGAGGGGGAAGAGGATCTTGGGGCAGGAGTTAGCTGGGCTCATTGAGAGAGCTTTAAACTAGATTTGAAGGGGGAAGGGGGCAAAACATCAGCCCATCTGAAGTGCATGTATACCAATGCACACAGCATGGGTAACAAACAGGAGGAGCTTGAAGCTGTGATGAAACAGGAAAATTATGATGTAGTGTCTATTACAGAAACTTGGTGGGATGTCTCCCATGACTGGAGTGCACCAATTGATGGCTACAAGCTCTTTAGGAGGGATAGAAAGGAAGGAGAGGTGGTGGGGTGGCGCTGTATGTTAGGGACTGTTATGATTGCTTTGAGTACAAGTGTAGTGAAGACAGGGTGGAGTGTCTTTGCGTTAGAATCAGGGGGAAGGCCAACAGGGCAGATGTTGTAGTAGGAGTCTACTATAGGTGACCCACACAGGACAGATAGGCATTTAGGAGAAATCTCACGATCGCTTGCCCTTGTTCTTGTGGGAGACTTTAACTTCCCAGACATCTGCTGGAAATACAACACAGCAGAGCGGGACCAGTCCCGGAGATTCCTGGAATGTGTGGGAGATAACTTCCTGATGCAGCTGGTGAGTGAACTGACCAGAGAAGGTGCCCTGCTGGATCTCCTCTTTGTGAATAGAGAAGGACTGGTGGATGATGTAGTGGTTGGAGGATGACAAGTGCTGAAGGAGCTGGCTGGGGTGCTCGCCAAGCCGCTTTCCATCATTTACCAGCAGTCCTGGATGACCGGGGAGGTCCCGACAGACTGGAAACTGGCCAATGTGACACCCATCTATAAGAAGGGTCGGAAGGATGATCCGGGAAATTACAGGCCTGTCAGCTTGACTTTGGTGCACGGGAAGCTGATGGAGCAGCTCATCCTGAGTACCATCACACAACACATGCGGGACAACCAGATGATCAGGCCCAGTCAGCATGGGTTTATGAAAGGCAGGTCCTGCTTGACAAACCTGATCTCCTTCTACACAGGGCGACCTGCTTATTGGATGAGGGAAAGGCTGAGGATGTAGTTTACCTTGACTTCAGTAAGGCCTTTGACACCGTTTCCCACAGCATTCTCCTGGCGAAACTGGCTGCTCGAGGCTTGGATAGGCACACGCTTTGCTGGGTAAAAACTGGCTGGATGGCCGGGCCCAAATAGTTGTGGTGAACGGAGTTAAATCCAGTTGGTGGCCAGTCACAAGTGGTGTCCCCCAGGGCTCGGTTTTGGGGCCACTCCTGTTTAACATCTTTATGGATGATCTAGACGAGGAGATCGAGTGCACCCTCAGTAAGTTTGCAGACAACACCAAGTTGGGTGGGAGTGTTGATCTGCTCGAGGGTAGGGAGGCTCTGCAGAGAGACCTGGACAGGCTGGAGCGATGGGCTAAGGGCAACTGTAGGAGTTTCAATAAGGCCAAATGCCCGGTGCTGCACTTGGGCCACAACAACCCCCAGCAGCGCTACAGGCTTGGGGAGGAGTGGCTGGAGAGCTGCCAGTCAGAGAGGGACCTGGGGGTGTTGACTGACAGCCGGCTGAACATGAGCCAGCAGTGTGCCCAGGTGGCCAAGAAGGCCAATGGTATCCTGGCCTGTATCAGAAATAGCGTGGCCAGCAGGGACAGGGAAGTGATCTTACCCCTGTACTCGGCACTGGTGAGGCTGCACCTCGATTACTGTGTTCAGTTTTGGGCCCCTCACTACAAAAAGGACATGGAATTACTCGAGCATGTCCAGAGAAGGGCAACGAAGCTGGTGAAGGGTCTGGAGCACATGTCGTACGAGGAGCGGGTGAGGGAACTGGGGTTGTTTAGTCTGGAGAAGAGGAGGCTGAGGGGAGACCTCATCGCCCTCTACAGCTCCCTGAAAGGAGGTTGCAGAGAGCTGGGGATGAGCCTCTTTAACCAAGTAATAAGTGATAGGACAAGAGGTAATGGCCTCAAGTTGCACCAGGGAAGGTTTAGACTAGATATTAGGAAGTATTTCTTTACAGAACGGGTTGTTAGGCGTTGGAATGGGCTGCCCAGATTGGTGGTGGAATCCCCATCCCTGGAGGTGTTTAAAAGTAGAGTTGACATAGCGCTGATGGATATGGTGTAGTTGGGAACCATGTTATGTCAATGGTTGGACTGGATGATCTTCAACGTCTTTTCCAACCTAGACGATTCTGTGATACAAGTGTGAGACTGAGGTCCAGTCTGGGATGGGGCTGTAGACCAGCACTCCTGCGAGCAGGGGAATGAGGGCCCCAGTCTGAGCTGAAATGGGGCTCCTGTGTCCATGTGCAGGGATGGGAGGAGTTCCTAGTGGAGGCTGGTAGTGTCCTCAGATCCTTGACAATATGTAACTCTGTTTTCTTATGTGAAACAGCTAATCACAACATTTTAGGAATCATTACCTAGCACCTAAATGAATTGGTAATTTCATTAATTAATCAAGGGAGATGACTGGTGGTAGTTAAACTCCTCATTCTAGGCTTTTTGCAACTTGTACCTATTTTTAAGGCTGTCTGCTGAAATATAAAAGGTGCTATGAAATAAATCAATCTAGGAACAATACCCACAACAATTTAGAAAACAAAAAGCTCATGCCCATGATCATAAAGTACCAAAAAGTAGCTTCATGGATGGCATGCAGATATGTAAGTCAGTATGGCACATACATAGCTCGACTGTATAGAAAATGTAAGAGAATTAGGTAACAGGCTTTCTTTCCACCAGCCATATAGAAGCTCTTCCTCAAACCTAGATAAGCACAAAGTTGCCAAGGGCAGAAATGTCCATATCCCTGCTGATTTTGCCATTTACTAACTTTTACTATTATCTTTAGGGAATTTTCAAACTGGTGTTCTCCAAAACCCTTCTGTATGTACAAAGTGATACAGACTTTTCAATCCATTAAGATCTATTTTTCAATATTGCAGGTTGAAAAATCAGGTCTCTCTCATCAGGGTAAATATCTATAGGACAGTTAGCAATGTAGAAGCATTGCAGGGTTTCTTTCAACCCTGCTCCCAGTGTAACAGTAGTGTTTCTGACAAAGAGAAAGAATGATGGTCTATCTAGTCCTCAGCTATGAAGAAAGAGCTTATGGAGGCTTGTAGGCACTGGAAGAACTAAACTACACTGGTCTTCTTAGACTGGGAGATACAAGAGGGCTTAAAGTAGAGGGAATTATAAGGACTGTGTTCTCTTTAAGAAATCTATAGTATTTCTGGCTGTTTCTAACTAGTAAAGGAAATAATATTTTCTTTCATCATTCTGTCCTCACTTTGCAAAGATGCTGAGGTATGGATGTGATAGAGTGACAAGCTGTTACAGGGATACATGAAAACAGTTGCACAGTGTTACAATAATTTCAAAAGCTTTGCTGATTTTTTTTTTTTTTTTTTTTTTAAATTTTAATGCTTTATCACTAGTAACCAGCATGCTGTTACTACTTATGGGTACAATCTTTGCATCATATGGAAGGACACTAAAGATCCTGGGTAACAGTCAAACATGTCTTATGGTGCTCATTACTCTGCAGTAGTAAATTCACCAGCCAGCAATCGAAAAAGAGAAATGATCACATCAAGAATAAAATATCCCAGGGAGAGAATTAATGTCACAATAATTACATGGTTCACAGTGGAGGATGTGTGGTTATTAGCAGTTCTAGAGAAGCTAATTAAGCAAGTCAAAATTCTTTTTAAACCAGTTTAATCAAGAGAAAAGGTGTTCCCTTGGCTCTGAACAACAACTAACATACAAGGATTGAGAATTCATGGGTACATCAAAAATAAAGGAAAGCTGGTAGTTGTACTGTACTGAGCTGAGCTACCAACAATTAAAGAAGTGCTAGCTAATGGAAACAGAATTCATCAAAAGGTTCTCTTCAGCAAAACACAGCAAGGCAAGACTACCGTTCATTAAGTCTCAGTGCTTTGTTACATAGTGCATACATATTTCTTTATCATGATTAACTACATTGTGCTCTTCCATCATATCAACAAAGATATTTTGAGGCAACCTCTCTGCCTTGCCTGATTCACTCAGGGATTTCAAACTAAAGCACGGGAGAATCTGTCATGGAATGGAGAAGAAAAAGGCACTTAAGCTTATATCAGTCACCAGAAACAAATTCAGAATGAATCATATTGAAATAAACAAGACTTTCTGAAATATTTGCAGAGTGTCATGTAGTGTCATGTTCTACCCACCCCCACCCTCCAGCCCCCTCCAATATACTGGAACCAGAAAAACACCGGCTGGTTCATGAATATCTGTCTGAATGCCAGCATTGACTGTGCTTCATTGTGATTCAGGAGGTATAATGGCGTAACTGGATTTTCCTTTCGCCCTAGCCTCTTAGCACACACAAAGTTGTGTCTCTGGAGACAGTATGGTTCTCAGCTATCTTATTCTCTTTATTGTGAAACCATAATCAAGTTTGCCTAGCATGCAAGTTTGCTGTTAGATTCCATTTAAATAACCTTGCAGTCATAGTGTTGTACAATAAAATAAATTCATTATTGTAATAAATTATATTCTAGAGTGTGATATAGACAGTACACAGATTTTTTGTTGTTCTGTTCTCACAATGTCATCCAGTGTCTCATTATAGGAGTCATAACAATTCAGTTCTGAAATTCATCACAAAAAACCTTAAATTATTTTTCAAAGTAGAATTGTGGGTACTTTCTTTACTGAATCTCAAAACCCTACAAATGAAAACAGATCATTGCTAAATAATAAATGCTAAACAAGCTTAATTCATTAAGAATATCTTCAAATTTATGCACTTCATCAATTCAAGAATCATATACAATGAAAGTTAACTGATACAACATCCTTAACTTCAAGGATATATGTCTTCTTACATATAGTTTAAAATGCATGAAATTGTCAGAATATTATACAGAGTTAATAAATTTTCCTATGCTTAGCAATAAAGAAAAATGATAAATCAGAAAGATGGGTTCGAAACTAGATAGGCTTTTGTGTATAGGTGAAATAAGAATAGTGGGTGTGGAGGAACGATGAAATGCAAAATGAGATGAAGTTTTAAAGATGTTACTGGGTAGCAGGTAGATGATACATATCTATAAACAATGATCAGACACAGAAGGAATATATGACAGAACTTTCTGTGCTGCAGATAAGCCACATGCATGTGCATTGGAGTTGTGTCAGTAATTAACAGGGATGCTTATATTATTAAGCTACATAAGACAATACCAATTCACCATGGTATCTACAGTGGGATCATGTTATCTGACTTTAAGCGTCTAAAAACTAATAGTCTAGTCTAATCCAGTTTTTCAGGTTCTCTCTAAAATCAGTGGAGAAAGGATAATGACTCATTGAATTCTACCATAGCTTTATACTCTCCTATGGCAACCTATCTCTTTACTGAGAGAGCTGATGGCTTGGGCAAGTGGCTCAAGTTAAGTGACAGGTAACCTGCTCAAATAAAAAGCAACTGAAATGAGAAAAGTCTTTAAAAAGGAAAATAAAAGGAAGAAAATAAAGGCCAGCAATTAGGTGATACCCCAATCTATGTAACAAATAATGAAAGAAAAAATTATGCAGACTGATGTAATTTTAAAAAATATTACAACTATTTTTAGCATGATTTTTTAAAGTGAATATTCAAACCAAGTGTCTCAGAAATATCTAACTACATATCTTACTGCAAACCTTGTGCAATGGTGTTGCTGGTCAGTGCATGGTTTCAGATATTATCCTTCCAGAGCATTCATACATATCTGAAAATGTATTTTATGCTGTACATTTCTGAACTGGCACTCAACTAATCCTCGCATATATGTTATCCTGTTTCCTGTTTATTTGTCCTTGTTCTACAAGGGACTGATCCAGCCTAGTGAAGTTAAAAGGAATGTTTCCATTTACTTCAAAACAATTTGGATCAATGCCATATATCTCATCTTCCTTAGAAAAATTAATTTGAATCACCAGAAACTTGCAAAGATGTCATTATATAGTCAGTTGCTTAACAAGTATCAAAATAAACCTTCTGCTATATATCTCAGAGGCATAGTCTAATAAAATTTATCTTTTAAAGTCATTGCTGAATAAGTTACTGATGAAATAGTTCCTGCAGTGTAAGGACCAAGCAATAAAATAGCTAATGTTCAGTTAATTAGTTTATTTAGCCATTTTAGATGCTTATACTACATGTTATTTAGGAGTTTGTTTTTGTAATTAGTTATCAATCAATATTGCTAATGTAGTTTACAGTAGTGACCAAAAATTAGATTTGCCAGGCAATGAGAAAGCTAATCTACTCATCTCCTTCTTTGTAGTGTAAAAGTATGTGTCACCATAAAAGTATCACTAAAAAAATTGGCTGTATTTTTGTCTTATTTTGAAAGATGTATGCATGGTTCTTATCAATATTGCAAATAGGACTTAACCGAACATATTTTCAACATGTAAATTGACAATGGTGAACTTGATCAGAATTACTCTGAGCAGCCTGATGTTTCCTTTGTGTGAGGTTTCAAGAAAGTTTTTACTTTGATTCATAACAAAACCAAGAAAAATGGAAAGTAAATTACTTTTAAATCATATTACAGAACAATGAGAACATATCTGTGTTTTTTCTTCTGGTGGACTTTTTTGGCTTTTATATTTTTAGTTTTGGTAAATGAAATGTCACAACTGATTCTTGGATTCTTCAGAAGCCTGTCAGCATTTAAAGGCAGGTGCGTATGTTCTTATTTAGGCAAGAATATTTTTTCCTGTAGAACATGGGAACACTGTCATCCTGAGAGCTCTTTCTTAGTATAGAATGCTTACAACTTTTCCATCCTTTGCAAAAAGCATGGAAGCCTGGAGTCGCCAAATCTTAGATATCAGTAGGAATGTTTCTCAAGAGTTAGAAAGTCTGGAAACCTATATTGATCTCAATCTTTTCATATTAATTAGTACTAAGTTTCAAATAAATATTTTTTTATGTGAAATAGCACTTTCTTATAAGGAAGAGTCTTATAAGAAAGTCCGTAATCAGCTTATTTCTTTTAAGGTAGGAAAGCATTTAAATACCTTATTGACTTTAATACCTTATTGAATTTGTAGGCTAAAAGGACTGAGGGTTTAAAATTGGATTCCGGATTATGGTGTGTTAAACAGTAGGTCACCATTCTTAGCCAGGATGCACAGGTGCAGAGGATTTAGGATGAATTGTCATCATGAAATAAAATGTCAAAGGACATAAAGGCCTTAAAATCTTGAGTGCAACTTGAAAGATTAGAAAGATTAGAAAGATTCTGTTTAACAGAACTGTGTAAAATTCAGTAGTCATCCAGGAATTTATTTTGAAAATTGAGCACAATTACTTTGATTTTATTCTTCATATAAAAGGTCATTTAAAATAATAACAGAACAGTTACAAATTCTTAACATTTTAATAACTACTTTAGCAGTTGCATTTATTCATGTCATTTTTTCATGTAACAAATGACCTCTAAAGTAACAATTAATGAAATAAGATATTTAACGAGAGCTTCTTTTCACGTTCTTAAAATCATAAATAAATTTCACACTGTGAGAATATTACACAGCCCTCTCAGACCAAAGTAGATTCCAAAAAGGCCAATGTTAGTCCATAGTTAATGTATTGGTGTTATTAGCAATTTTTAGCTTTCCAATAAATTTTGATAATGAAATCATTTTTTCCTTCCATCATTTTCATCCTGATCGTACCTTATGTCTACAAAACATAACTGTATTATCACTGTGTATAATCAGCTCTAAGGGAAATTTCGTATCGAAATAGGATGTTCTCAAAAATTCTGAGGACTGTATGCAATGAAAATTACTCTGATTCATCTTGAACCAACAATTTTAAATTTCATGACATGTTTCACTGTGGGTTATTGTTTAAAGGTCTATGTCAACTGATTAACCTTTTTGCAAGAACATGTTATTAAATTATTTTAATTATATTTTAATTAAATAGGTTTATTATATTCAATAAATATAATATATATAATTACTATAATTCTTAACTATTATAATTGGAGGGTGATAGTACACCAATATGCATTATTTACTCAGTCCTTTATAGCCAAAGAAATTTGCCATCCATTTCACATACTTCCTTACTGTCTTTCTATATAGATCAGCACTGTTTCAAATACTTGCTATTTATCAGTTTTTTAGACAACAGAAGACAAGAGCAAACAATACACTGGGAAGAAAAAGAAAACAAACTGTTGAACTACGGAAGATAGAAACATTTCTACTTTATTTCTGAAACCTTCTCCAGCAAAAGCTACTCCTGCTCTGCTTGGGAAAAATCTTAAGAGAAAAAGAACACATGATTCTAAAAGACTGTCTCTTATAATCCTTGCATCGACAGATAACAAGGTGGATAATAAGTGAACTGTGTTGTAGAAGTCTGTCAAAAGCTTCCATAAAAGTTATTACAATTTAACTGGCAAACTCTTGGAAAGAGAAATGAATAATAGAGAGGATGAGAACTGTTTTGAATGGAGCATGTAGCAAACTTACTGCCTTGATATTTACTTTGTTCTGGTCCCCGGATGGGATGCAGAGGAAAGAAGAAGACCCCTTTGCTTGCAGTGGAAAATATGTGGCCCACAGACACAAATCTCTTTGCATTTGTCAATACAGCATATTCTTTGCAAATAAATTCCTCAAGGTAAGAGCTACCAGACAAAGCAGATGAGAGTTTCTCATCAAAGGAACATACAGTCATCCTCAAGCAAATAACTTTACAATGTAAAACACAGAGTAGGAGAAACAGAAGACAAATGCACACAAAAGATTTCAGTCATTCAGTGAAAAAAGTGAGGCATGGCTTAGACTGTTTAGAAATGTTGAACATATTTGATTGATTAGAGGAAAGACTGAAAAACGAAATAAAAAAACAGAACAAAGGAGAAAAAAATCCCTTAAAAACATAAAAAGAGCCAGAATGAAGGAAAACATGACCAACTAACAATTTTTAAAGACAACTGATACTACATTTTTGAAAGGGAAGGGTGCAATGATATTATGAAAGCAGAAGGCTGGTCTGTGACCTATTAGATGAAAGAGAACCAGCATACTGCCTTTCTATTGACAACATTGTCATGCTTGATGAACACCACTTCCATGTGCAGTGCCTGCTAGGAAGAAGCTCTCAAGTCGTTCTGACTGTAAAGAATAGCTTAAGGATGTAGTTGATACTTCATTAGGCTTTAATTGTGCACATTTTATTACTACTAATGAGGGTTCTTAATCTGAAAGATGCTGATGGGGAGTGAGAGTAAGCTTGTGGACAAGGCTTTCAGCTGGGACATGGAGGATCCATGGTCAATTTCTAAGTGCCACATACTCCCTCTGGGTCTGCCAATGTTCTTTGCCTCTGGAATATGAAGTTATATATGAGTATATAGCTCCAGGATGTTATGATAGACACAATGATATTTGTGAGATTTTTGTGTAGTGTATTTGATCCTGTAAGAGTATGAAGATATCAGTTTTATATTTATGAAATAAAAGTGATTTTTTTTAAATGGTGATGAGGCAAAGGTTCCTTTTCAGGAGGTATCAAGTAGCAAGTATCTTGACTATTTCTGTGAGATTATCTCAATTTCTGCCTTATCTCTCCCCTTCTTTCCTTTTTTCATATTACTTCCATAATATGAAAATATCCTTGAGTCTTTTCAAATTTAGGAAAGACAGCTTTGTAGAAGTTATAGGAACTGGTCTTCACACTGAGCTGTAATTCATAAAATCATTACAAATTGGATAAATTCTAGTTATAAATTTGGAAAATCTCATGGTATATGCAATGAAACTTTGGAATATTTTCCTCAGGAATTTATGGAATCCTCTTTCTTTTAGTTTTTGAAGGGGAGGTTAGACAGCTTTCTCTCAGGTGATACAGAGAAATGATTACTTGTTTTGAGACTTATTTACTTATAGCAAACTGCTTAGCAACTTATTTACTTACTTATAGCAACTTATAGTATTACTTATAGTATTTTTGAATATTGCTAAGAATCCTGCTTGCCCAGACTGTTCTGTGGAATTTTACCAAGGACTACTGTGTCCATCAAAACAAAACAGTTTACCATGAAAATCTACCAAGAACTGCAGTGTTCAGCAAAATATCGTGCTTTTGTCCTTGGGAAACAGATGTGCTCTAACTAGTTGGGTCTTGGTAATGAGTAAAGATAGCCATATATGGACGGTAGAAGTTCCATTGGTTCTCTTAGGTAAGACAGAATGAATAAACCAGCTGAAAAACACTCTTGTTATTCAAGAAATTGGCCAAGAGAATCTGTGCATGCTCTGGGGAAAAGTACAAGGTGAGAAAGACTACGAGCCTTCCTCCCAAAGACCCCCGAAGACGCCCACCAGGAGGCAATGCGCAGGCGCAAAGATAACATAAACTGCTGACACCAGCCTTTCGAACTAACCCAGCCTTACTCATGCATATGTATGTTTGTGTTATGTAATCCAATGAATATGTATATCCACACTCTAGAAGTTTTTGGTAAAATGTGCGGTGGGTGTGCAAGCTTTGTGGAGAAATCCCCTTGCACCCCGGTGCCAGAGTAAACATACCTGCTTTATAACTCTATTCGAGTTGTAGAGTCTGCTTTACACAAGTCACAGGAGTGATTGAAGTGTATTCAATTTTATCTCTAGCTTGGGCTAGATGATTTTTCAAGATTACCTGACAGGTCTGGGGTTTTGTTTATTTGTTTTTTTGATATCTAGTATAGAGGGCAAAAAATAATTGAAGTAAATAGAGATAATGAAGTGCTGGCAAAGGAATTGCTTCTCATTATTTTTGTCTGCATATTTTCAGATACAGTTGTATTGAATTGTAGATACAGTTTCATTTATTATTGACCAAAAGGGAAAGATTCTGCAGACCTTTTAAAATAATCTAAAGTAGCATAAGAGAAAGTGATACAGCAGAGACAGTGATAAAAAATACAGTTTTATAGTATTTCCATTAGTATGAGTAAACTGAAAGAATTTGGAAGTAAAGAAAAAAATAATCCACTTATGCTCATAGTTACTATACCTCCTTCCCAAACCTAATCAAAGAAATGTAAGGGACTTCAAAGTGCTAATCCAACCATGGAACAGAAAAAATGCACTTGATAAAAATAATTGGATGAATAATACAAATATCAGATTAGTTTTATCAAATTTTCTCCTGGAATAAAACCAACAACTTTTTTTCTGATGTGAATCATTCAAAGCATGCAAAAGACTACACAAAGTCCTGTGATATAGAACAAAGAAACCTCCACTGAAGAAGTGGAAGGGCTGTATATCAGTTCCAGTACCTTAGAAAGAAATAATTACAATAGGAATATGGTTTCAGTAATTCAGAGAATTCCCTTTTTCAGCTTTCTGATTATTTTAGTTGCTGTTTGTAGACTGTATCAGAATTAGAAAACAGAAGACACATGAGCTGATGGAACGCAAATTGACAAAGTTTTATTGAATACTTATATATGAAGACAAGACAAGAACAATTCAGTCTTAATATTGAACAAAAATGCAACCACAGACAACTTCAAGAAGGCTAAATGGATTAATAACAGATTGATCTTGTCTGCTTTTTGGAAATTCTCTTCAGAAGAGGATGTGAAACCATTGGAAGGTGAACAAGATGAAATGTGTCCTTTTACACTTCAGTGGAGAAGTCAGGGCCTCCTACTGATTATTCAATGAGAAAGCATATAAAATAAATGCCTATTGAAATTGAACACTTCATGGGGTGGATATCAAGTACTGTGTACTTTATAAACAAATTCACTTAATTTTTCAACTACAGTAATTCAATTGGTAAATTAATGAATACTTTCATACATTATACTTTAGAGGCTTTATAATCTCTTTATGCATCATAAAAAGATGAGATTCAATAGGTCACATGTACCTAGCGATGATGTGCTGAAGATCCCAGAGGCCAAAGAGATCAAACCAGAAACTCAGGTCTCTGTTTCTAAAAAGAATTTACGTGGGATTATTTTCTAGGGTTATCATCTCTGTTAAATTGTGAGCTGTAAAGTCCTTAGAGTATAACCCAGCTGACAAAAAAAATGAAAGCCCCTTCCCTTCCCTTCCCTTCCCTTCCCTTCCCTTCCCTTCCCTTCCCTTCCCTTCCCTTCCCTTCCCTTCCCTTCCCTTCCCTTCCCTTCCCTTCCCTTCCCTTCCCTTCCCTTCCCTTCCCTTCCCTTCCCTTCCCTTCCCTTCCCTTCCCTTCCCTTCCCTTCCCTTCCCTTCCCTTCCCTTCCCTTCCCTTCCCTTCCCTTCCCTTCCCTTCCCTTCCCTCCCCTTCCCTCCCCTCCCCTCCCCTCCCCTCCCCTCCCCTCCCCTCCCCTCCCCTCCCCTCCCCTCCCCTCCCCTCCCCTCCCCTCCCCTCCCCTTTCCACACTGTTCTGTGCTGAGAAATTGCAGATTTTTCCAGTTTCAGTAATTTCTTTAGAACTGGTCGCAACTCATCACAAATCATTATCTGTGCTCAGTACCTATGTTTGAGGATGTTGACCACACCTAGTTCATGATGAATGAGTGTGCGTCCTCACTTATCACAGAAAACATGAGCAAAAAGGAAAGTTGTTTAAAAAAGAGACAAAAGCTTTCTTTTGGCTATTCAAGGTGATTACTTCCTTTACAACCTACAAAATATATTCACAGGTCAAGATAAACTAGTGTGAACAAAGCTCTGTAGATGCCCTGTCTTGCCAGTAAAGAGATCTTTGACCTCAAGAACTCTGAAACATGTATTATAAAGTAAAAATAACATTTTAAATCAAAACTAAAAGGGAGAAGGGATTTTCTTCAGTCACTATTATTTTTAATCTTTTCTATAGCAGTTTTCTCTAGTAGTTTAAGCATGCAAACTAATCCAGCTGTCCCATTACAACAGCTCTTTTCTATCATACTTCATTTTGGTTTTGATAAATGCAATATTAACTCATTTATTTGTGTAGGAGCAACTGTCCCTTGGAAGACTGCAGCTGTGAGGTATGATGCAGTTATTCATGAGGAGGGTGTCATGGTGGTCTCTGATGGGCTAAGAATGCTGTGGAATTTAGATCTATTCCAGGTATTCCAAAAAGATCTATTGGAAAATTCTTGTTTGCCCCAAACTTTACAAGCAGAATAAAGAGACATTATTAAATATTCTTTTCATCTAGGACATGGAAGTTTCCCTGACTCCTCTGAGTGACAGCAGATGACCACTAGAGTGGAAGAGCAGGACACTTTGTTTTAACACCTGTATAAGACCAAGTGACCATCATCTCATGAACTGCTTTATTTTTGAGTTGGTATGGGTTTTGTTGGGTTTTTTATTTGTTTTCCTTTAGCTCACATTTTGATAAAAATAGGATACAGAGATTACTCTCTTACTTTTCCCCTTCCCTTTGTCACTGATGACATAAATGTTTTCATTAAAGACATGGATTAGTCACAAATTTTGACTTGGTGTCCTTTGTAGTGCTCAAGAATATCCAGAATGCTGCTGCACAATTTATTCCTGTAGCTTGTTCCCATTTTGACATCAGCCTTTATTTTCTCTCTCTTTTCTGATTCCTTTTCTTCTGTCACATCAAATATAAGCTAGTAGTCTCTACTGTCTCTAAGCATGATGCCAGCCAAAAAACCCCAACAACAAAAAAAGCACTTGACAGTCATTATCATGCAGTTGTGCTAAGTCTACTGCTTAGCACACTGACAATATTAGCTCATCATTTCCTTTAGCTCTGTGTCTGTTTGCTTATATCCATCTAGTTGTCTTTTGCCCTGTACTCAATTTGAAAGCCCTTTGGAGCCATTTGAAGATCAATAAAGTTCAGCCATGGGCATTACAGCAATGAAATTAATAACTATTAATATTAATCTCTCGAATCAGATAGGTAGCATGAGGCTATGCGAGAGGCTTTTAGATCTAGATGGAACTACAACACTTACAATATTGCTGATAAAGGAATATTTATTGTATAAAAGACTGTACATAAAACCAGATTTATTTCCAGTCATCTTTCTCTTTTTTTTTTGGAATGATGTCAGCAGTAATGTTGTAAATAAAAAAATAATCTTGAAATTAAAGCACTAAGCATAGTTAAACTTCAGACTACTGGCTAAAATCATGCTAAAATCATCATATAACTAAGCATGTGCTTAAGCAAGTTCCCCGTGCAACAATGAGATGCAACCACAGTGAGAGCTACTCAGGCACACGAGAAGTACACACAAGTACAGTAGTTTTCTGTTGTTTTGTTTTTTCTGTTAAAATTAATGTCCAAAAGTCCTCTCTTTCAAGATATTTATTAACTTGATACATTTAATTAAAATACTACATGTGGATTTGCATAACCATGTGGTTGAAATTTACAAATCTCTATAGGCAAATTTATGTTTCAAAACTGCTGAGGCTACTTTTTGACGTCTTTTAGCACCATTGTGAGTCTGACCTCAGAGAGGTAATAATCTTTACAATGAAAATATGCAGTCTTAGCATATTTGATGAAAAATGTTTGCTCATCTGAAAGTCATATTTTACATGTTTTGTGCCTGAAACTGGATACAGCCCTTTTTCTATTTGTGGCTTCTTTATAAGAATAATTAGCATTACAAGGAAGGAACTATTCAGTCATCAAGCTGTTCCTCATAAATGTTTTCATTTCATAGGGATAACAGTTCCCTTCTGAAAAGAATTCTTCAATGACACTTCAATTAAGTTGAATGCTGTAACGAGGAAAAGTTCCATTTTTATACAAGAAGACCGAATTGCAATTTAGATTTCTTCGTTATTGATTAAAATATGTTATCTGGAGAGTTTGTTCTGTGAAGCTTAAGAGTGTACCACTAGTAATCTTTTCCACTTGTTTCCATGGCTGGCACAATATCATTGTGGTTCAAAAAGCTGTGCTCTATCTTCCTTTAACAAATCTTTAAAAAAATGCTTGAAGATTTGAAATTGATTTGGTATTATATACATCCTTATCTGCCAAAAGCTTATGTACTGGTGAAAATGTATTTTAATGACAATACAGAGCTGATTGAGTTTGATTTTTAATATTCAGTTAAAAGAAAAGACAGAGGAAGAATATTTCATGCTTTCCAGTGAATGAACTGGGCATTAAAAAAACATACAGAATATTCTTAACACCCACTGAAGACACTGAGAGGTAAGGCTGCTTAACCCCATAGGAAGAACAATCATCAGCTGGATTGTCTATTCTCATCCTTTTCTTTTTATTCTTTCCCAAGTTACTGCTCAGTGAAAACCTGGTCTTCTTTTGGCATTTCTTAGCCCACATCTTCAAACATTATTAGAATAAAATCTCTCCTGCTTCCTCAGAATAATATAGATTAAAAAAATTTTCATTAAAAATAAACAACATTCTGATTAAAGAAAATAAAAGAGTCTTCATTTCTGATCTTTATGAATTAAAAAAAAAGTTTCATGCATTTATAGGACGTTAAAACTTCACATAGGCCTTGAGTGAATTATCTGAAGTATGTTTCTCACTATTGTACTGTATTTCTTTTTACTACTGTTTCACCTAACCTAGTATTTTCAATATCATCCATGACCTTTCTAGCCAGTTTTTTTCTTGATAGAAAAAAAAAAATAGGTAATGAAACATTTGCAGTAGGCTGTATAATCTTTATGAGGAACTGCACAAGCTTCAGACACTTTCTCTTTGCTGATTATATGACATTGTGCTGTTCTGTTTACAGGACAGGCATAATGAAAGATAACAACAGTTATTCCCAGCTTTATTAAAAATATTTTTTTTTTTTTTTGTAAGTGGGAAGAGAGTGGATTCATCTAATCTTCACCAGGATTTGATAATCTAAAATTATTGGGAACATTGTAATTTGTTTTCCTTTACCGCTTTTATTTATTTCTTATTTATATTGCAAATTTACACATTTGTTGCTACGATGATAAGAGTGTAGTATGTAGAGAGAGAATGCAGGTTCAGCAGAGTGCTCGGGTGGGAAAAAATAAACTAAAGAGTGGTTTTTTTTGATGAAGAGGGAGTATCATTGTTCCAAAGCCTAGCACAATTGGACTGTAATAAATACATTTTAAAGATACCTTACTTCCTGACAAGAAGAAAAGAAGTGTAATGGTACTTTTTCAAAAAGCATTACTGAAAAATCTAACTGTAAATTATTTTGCCATATATTTACAAATCAATTAATAATTAAATTGATCAAAACATACTTTCTGATGAGAGTAACCTAAATCAGCATAAGAGAACTGAACATGAAAATCAGACATCAAATGAGATTTAAAAAAAATGACAAGTCCACCTAGTAGTCAGTTCTCCAGGGTAATTTTAAGACAGCAGGGAGTATACCCTTTGGATTATTTGTGGAAACTATTTCCCTCATGTTATTTGTAAAACTGCTGCTAATTACCTAAGAAAATGGAATGTAACAAAGCCTGACTTAATAATCAGGACTATTACCTTTCCTCACTTTATTCCATTTCAGGAGCCTTGAGAATAACAAACACACCTGAAAATTAATCTGTTCTCTTATAGTTTGCCTCAAAACATATTAAAATATATATAGATACTGTTATACATCAGAGAAGAATATTACACTTGCTGTATCATTGTCACTGAAAAGATAGTTTAACAGACCAAATAGAAATATAAACACATTTTCCTGATTCCAAAGACTTAAATCCAGATGTTGAAAAATGCATCATTTGTCTTAGTAGCCTTATTTTAAGAGTTGGTCAGGCTATTAAAAAAAAAAAAACAAATCAGTCTGAAGCCTTTCAAGTACTAGCTAGTGAAATAAAAAGGGAAAAAAAATCCTGAAGTACCTACACACATTCACATGTTCCTCCCACACAAGAAAGCTCTGGTCTTCATATGTGGTCTGCCTCCTATGAAATGACTTTGACATTGCAAAAATACTTCAAAAAGCTGTCATGAACTATACTGATAATTCCATAACTATGTATAAACATTGAAGAAAAAAATAGACCTATCATCCCCTAACAAGACCCTAAGTTATTGCTCCACTACAATTAATGCCTAAGGAAAAATGAAGCATTATCCATTTCTTTCTTTTTGCAAAGATACTACACAAATGTTATTTCTTTAATGCAGAATGCAACATCCAATCACTAACCCCCAAATATATACAAATTAAACTAGCTTCTTTTTTTTTAAAAAAAAAAAAAAAAAAAACAAACAAATAAGATAATTATGTAACAAGAAAGGAAATCTATATCTTTTTGCAGTACTTTAAGTCTTTGTCTCAAGTTTAGATAACTTTAGCTTCCTCAAACACATAGTCTAGTTCAGGCAGAAATAAGAGGTATTCATATAGGAAGGATTATATCATATAGGAAGGATGATGTGACAATTATTTTTGTCTAACACTGATTTATATGTTTGGAATTTATGAAGCTCACCAAAGACTATTTTTTTTTCATCTGGATGAAAAAGTGATGCATTTACAATGTAAAATTTTAAAAAAATCAAATAAAAATACTTATATTTTAAAACTAATTTCAATTTTACATAAGAAATTTTTCAATTTTAAAAAAAACCTTGTATTATTTTGTGCTTTCACTTTGATACTCACACTTATAGAATGAACAAGGTGAGGACCTGAGTTGTTATAATAGTTTACATGGATTTTTTTTTTCCTTTTCTTTTTCCCTTTTTCTCATAAAGTTATGAAACTGGATAAAAGAGAAGGGAAAAAAGCTAAAATCTAGTGCAGTCTGATTAAGACAATTCTCTGTATTGCCAAAAGAAAAAAACCAAAAATGTAGACACAAGAAACAGATTTAGAATATAATAAAAAATAGCAAACTGAAAATTTACATTTGTGGTGTTAATTCTGCTTTGAGTTTTATTTGTGTAATGATATTGAGTGTGAAAACTACAATTTGCATTTCGAGTTTTTTTATGGAGAGCAGCTCATATTTGCTCAAGTGTCCAGCCTTTAGTTATGATGGTCTCTTATTCCTGGTCAGAATTTATGTTACTAATCATTCCAAGCAATTACTGTGTATTGAAAGGAACAGAAAGTTTGCAGACAAGAATGTAATGCAAACTCAGAATCTTATGTTTCACCCATTGTGTTTTAATTTTTACTTTTTAATTACAGAGCTCAAGCCCACTCTATTTTCTCTAGTCTTCACCTTTTATTCTCTTTGTGATCTTTCCCCTATAAGTTGATGTAGTCTTTCTCATCTAACAGAAGTGATTTCAGAAACTTCATATTAAAGTCTATAAACTTAAAAATAATTGTCTCTTATTTTCTCTTTAATTTCTGGTGCAGCAGTCATGTCCTTTAATGTGCTGGACTTCTCTCTCACATTGTGGCTATGGACTGTTTCAGTGTCAACAGAGCCTGGTTTTACTGTTTTTCCCATACCATGTCTCCCACTGGTGGTCTCTCTCAAAGTTAGTATGTGTTCTTGTTCTGATTGCAAGGGCAGTATTGCATCCATAGTACTCCCATGTTAGACACTTCCATTGTCTTAGTGAAGGTCCATATTAGAGAAACTTTCCAAAAACATTTCTCTTAAATTATGGGCTCAAAATCACGAGGCACTAAAGCATCCTGAACACACCTACTATTCTGTAGATTACGTGGTTTATTGCTCATTCTTTCAATGATGGGTTCTCTGTTCTGAATTAGGATGCATTTGGTTCATAGGATAATTCAGGTTGAAAGGGACCTCAGGACATCACTAATCCAACCTTCTGCTCAAAACAAGGTCAAATTGCACAACTGCACTCTGCATAGCCTGCTTGACCATCCTGATAGTGAAAAATTTTCTCCTGAACTGTTTCTTAAATTTCTGTCTATATTGGGTCTGGCTGAGGTGGAGTTAATTTTCCCTACGGCAGCCCTCACAGTGCAGTGCTTTGTGTTGGTAGCTAGAAAGGTGTTGATAACACACCAGTGTTTTGGTTACTGCTGAGCAGTGCTCACACAGCATCAAGGCTGTCTCTCCAACATTCCCCCCTCACCCAGTAGACTGGGGGTGGGCAAGATCTTGGATGGGGACACAGCCAGGACAGCTGACCCAAAGCGACCAAAGGGATACTCCATACCATATGATGTCTGCTCACCAATAAAAGCTAAGAGAAAGGAGGGTGAGGTGGGGGGGCATTCATTATTATGACATTTTTCTTCCAAAGCAACCACTATGCATACTGAAGCCCTGCTTCCTGCAAAGTGGCTGTACATTGCCTGCTGATGGGAAGTAGAGAATAAATCTTTTGTTTTCCTTTGATTCCACACACAACCTTTATTTGGCATTAAACTGCCATTATCTTGACCCCTGAGTTATTTTCCATCTTATTTTCTTTCCCCCTGTTGTGCTGAGGAGGGCAGTGATAGAGTGGCTTGGTGGGCACCTGTTGTCCAGAGAGGGTCAGCCTACCACAGTATCCTACTTGGTTTTCCCTCCTGTTGACTGATCATTCCCAGAACTTGTCACTAGAATTGACACAGAATTTCTGCAGTTTGTTGGGCTTTGGTTCTAGATACTGAGTCCAAATGAAGTCATTCAAGCCGATGGTAGCCATCTGGAAGAGAAAATGTAGAAGAGATCTCTATTTTCTCCTTTTCAATACAACACAGTAAAACTAAGCTTTTTGACATTATGTGAATGCCTTGTGTCATTATCTGAATCAATACTTGTTTTCTCTTCAGCACCAGAAGATTATTAATTATACTTGTGAATTGGTGTGGGAATCAGGGAAACATTATCTCCATGAATGTTCGTCACTGTGGATAGTAGGTCATGTCAAGACACACTACAAGACAAATAACACAGAATTTCCATCTATGAGCCAAGAGTATTCTACCAGAGCTCAAAGTGTATCACTGGCCACAGGAAATTTTTTGTTGTTCTTGTTGTTCCTCATAGTAGCAAAGCTCTGAACCTTCTCTGAGAGGTATGTGGAGCTTAAGTTTTTTTGATAATCTGTGTTCATTCAGAATAGTATAAGATCCGTCACCACAGAGCTGATTCATGTAGAATACTGTTCAAAAGCACCCATATTATAAAGCTATTCACACAAATATTATTTGGGTTAAAAATATCAGCTGACTTGAGGGAGCACATCTTCAGAATGAAAAAGTAGACTTAGATTAGGTAGCATAAAGTAATCTATCTAAATAGTGGTAATCAGCTGTTTCCTGATTCACATTTTTCAGGTTCTCATCTAAATTACCTTTCATCTACCCTTTTTTCTCATCTCACCATAGTGAGGGCAATCTTACGCACAAATAAAAGTTAAATTATTATTGCTTACCGGATTTTTCAGACGGGTACCTATGCATGCATGAACATATATATTTGTGTGTGTATATATATAAAGTCAACTTCCCCACCCAGTCAAGAAGCCCCTATAGACATCTGCAGATCTTCATTATAATTCCTCAGAACCCCAATTAAAATTCTGTTTTTTCATGCTGTCTTCAAAGCATCTGACAGTCGTTAAACACGTAGAGTTTTAAAACCACTGCCTAATATTGTCTCTGGGCTTTCTTTTACCACCCCCAGCTTCCAACCATCTGTCTCACTCCATCTGTTGTCTCGTCTTCTACTTAGTTTGAAAATTCTTTGGATGGGAATTGTCTTATTGGCTTGCATTTGTGCATAGGGATCCTGGCCTCTAATAGACTTCTCAGTATTATGGTAATACAAATAATAGCAAGCAACAACTTCAGTTGTCAGTCAAGAAAATATATTGCAATACAGTTTGACCAAACAGAAGGCAACATAACATTTACAGTATCTGAAAGACTTTATTCTTGGGGCAATTTTTAATGCCTTACGTTCAACATGACTTTGTAACAGTAATTTTCAAATGTCTGTATGTAAGCAGTAAGCATTATTACAACTGACTGCTGAAACTGTAATTTAGTTAGTGGGGCAATGCAAGTTAAATCTCCATCAGTTTTCTGAGATTTTAAAGTTTTATTTGCTTCTTTAAGTTTAGAGCTTCTGGATAAGTTTGATTCTTCTGAATATTCTGTTTCCATGAGTATTGTTAATGTAGTTTCTGGGAATACACTACACTATTAGCCTGAGCTAATCACTGGAAGAAAATCTGGACTGAACTTTGCTTTATATTTGCCTTACTCTATTTACTTATACTGGATGTTTATATAGTTTCTTTTATTTTGGTCAGAAAAACATATTAATTATTAAGAAAATAGGGTACTGCATCCCTCCAAAATTAAAGCCTGGTCAGATGTATCTCCATTACCATTTCCTCCAGAGAGAAGCTGTCAGATTTCACTTTAATTCCAAGACTTCTAGGAAAGATCACCTTAATTATCAGATTCTTGGCATGGCATTTATATTGTCATTCAGCTTGATTGATGCATATTGCTGAGTTGTCAGTCTAAAAATGTATTAAATTTATTTTCAAAATGTATTTTCATTAACTATTTACTTGTTATGCAACTGGAATATAAGATATGCCTTTTAAAAAACTTTCTTAAAAATAGCTATACATTTTTCATTACAGATTTTCAGGTTGGCTCTCATTGAGAACCTCTTCATGTCAAAATGCTGAACCTAAGAAAATTGCTGCAAATTTATTCTTATGTTTGGCCTCACAATCAGTGCATATATTCCCAGCTCAGCCTTCAAAAGCAGGAATCACAGGCTATGTGAAAATTGCAAGAAATAAATAGAGTGTGTTATTTTCTGGAGTATGTTCTTATGTTCTAGCTTACTAGAAAATATAAAACTTTGGTATAGGGTAAGAAGTTTCCCTTGAACATATGACTCTACTATTTTAGAAGAATTTTACACAGGTCTGCATATGAAAGTAACAGTATTCAAGGTCTATAATAATTGATGAAAAGAAAGCAAATAATGAAAAATGCAAACAAAACCAATTGTGAGTGGAGAAGAATTACATACCTGTTGCTGCACTCTGGTGATGGCTTCAGATGATATTATAATGTTCCTTGCTGTTACCATGCAACTCTGAAAATGCTTATGTGCATTTTAGTTTTCTCTCCTGACAGAAATATTCATATATAAAACCAGGTAAAAAAATCCTATAGGTTATTACTGTTGGAAAGAAATAAAAAAGAAAGGAAACCTACTGAGATAATATATACTTATATAAATCTAAAATATATTTTCAATAGATAATGTGTTGAAATAACACATCCCAAGCCAGCAGTTTTATTGGTTAAGTAACCAGAGTAGACCAGGCAATTATATTTCTGAAAAATTTCCAGCCTCCTCAAAAGCTGTGCTAAACCTGCGACCTCAATAATATACTGTTGGTGAAATGCTTTCTGTCTCATGAGTTGAACATTTGACTCACATGATTGGCTCCTGCTCTTTCAGAAACCTGATGCAATGATGAAGATGGCAGTGAATACCAACAAATAGAGTTTACTTAGTCCAATTTCAAATAAACCAGTGAGCTTGTGGCTACTTCACCTCTAATTCTCCATGGTAAAGGAGGGAAGGCCGAAGACCAAAGGATTACAAATTTTTGGTAATATAATGGAGTGCTAGCCAGAGTTGAGTATAAAAGAAGTATATAAACATTATGAATGAGTGCCATTGTATTGGCTTTGTTATCTTTCAATTCACAGTAGTGCATCTGATTTTTGCTTTCTGTTTTCCTTGGTTTAATAAATGCCGTGTCAAAACACTTTAGTAGGCTGTAAAAAAGTATTTACAGACTTCTGAGTGCCAACAATATTACTGTAATTATCATAGAAGTGATGTACAGCATTAAAAAACCATTCTTATTTAAGAATTTATTATTTAAATAGTGCAGTTGAAAGGCATGATCGAGTAACTGCATAACAGAGTCAAGGGAAGCAGAGAATCCACTTCATTGTGTAGGACAGTTAATTTATCTTCTTTACTCTGGGATCCTGATTGTCACATAAAACTATGAAGGCAGAGCTGAAGCTCAGTAACATAAGGCTTATTAAAAAATGAAATACATTTCAACCCCACATTTAAAGTGGTAAAATACAAATTAATTAGGATGCTGCCAAATGAATTATGCAGCTTATGTTTCAGAATTGCACAACAATTTTATGTGGACTGAATGTTAGGTACCCATCTTGAAGTAAACATGCAGTTTACACCACATGAATTCAGTCACAGAACAGAGAACAGAATGAAGAGTTTGCACCCAAAGGGTAGATATTTTAACCCCCCCAGCATTTTAAAATTCAGGCACAAAGTATTGGATCACCTGTTCTAACTTCAGGTATCTGTAATGTATGTATAAGTCAGTCATTGTGACTTCCTTTACAGGCAGTGGAGAAAAAGAAGTATCTTTGGAGTGAGTCTCCTCAACCTAAGAGACGTGAGATAGATCATGTTATTTCTCTACAGTAAGTGGAAAGACAGTCTAATTGACTACTCTGATGTGACATCTAAAGTAATAGCACCCAAAATATTTCAAGATATGACACCCCAAAATAATTCATAGAAGATGAGCAAGTATTTCTGAAAATCCTTGTAATAAGATCATTTAAGCTGTAATTCAAATTATCATCTGCAGTAGTTCATGATTAATTATATTATCATATTAAAAAGAACTTGCAATCTAGGCAAAAGGTTTACTTGAACTTTTTAAAATTTTGCAAGTAATTAAAGGGATAATGACTTTTTCAGTCTACCTTCCTGCACCTCTAGTCCTTGGAAGTCTAGCTGAGAGTAAGCTAAACAATGTAAATAAGCCCCCTGTTTCTTTCTAACTCAATATTTGTTTAAGATAAATTCCCTTGTCATATTAATACATATTATAGAATATAAATCTTCAGTGACAATAATCTTCAGTTTTGAGGCAAAATTAAATGAAGTCTCATATTTATTCTTCTAATTACATATTCCCAAAAGATTTAGTGGTATAGACAAGTATGTATACAGGCTTTTGGCATTTTTTTTTCTTTAGATAGTAAAATGCCTTCAGTTTTCATTGATATGCATGTCAATCTTCAACCTCTCATCTAAATGCTCTTCTGTTAGATTTATTTTAATCTCTGTTGATAATTTACTACGTTATTTAGTTTTACCTATGATTTAAGAGCAACTATTGTCCTTTTTCCTAGTGGATGAGGAATTAAAAAAAAAGAAATTAAAAATCTTTCTAGGATGTTCACTGCCCCTATGTTCTGGAAAGTAAGAGTGGTTACACTGCAAAATGCAGCAAAAAAATGGTCTTTCATTTTAAACAAAATTTTTAAGTACAGTTAATTGGTTACCAAACCATGTTACTGAGTGATACATAAAGAACAGAAGACCTTTGCATAAGAACATACAGGGAACTGGTGGAAGAAGCTACAGATCTGGAAGCTTATAATGTTGATCTGCAGACCCATGCTCTTAGATGCAGAGCTCTCCTTTGACCCAGAAATACAATTGGGGAATGCTTAAAACAAAAGTTTCTGAGAAGCTTGACTGCTCTGTTCTTCTCCATTTCGGAAGAACTGGGAGACAGAGAGGCATGACAGTTTACTCATTTTGAACTTTCTATTTCTTTAAGAGTGGAAAACACCTAACAATTACTTTTCACATTATAGGTAGATATTTTCTCTGTTAGTTTATGAAATTCATGTTTAGTTTATGATAGAAGATATTTTTAGAAGGCAGAGGCTGTAAACATGTGGGTTGTATTTTGTTGGGCACTTCTTTTCTCCTCAAAAAAAAAGATCTTAATTTAGAGTTTCATTTGGGTATTCATTCCTTTCCAGATCCCATGAGCTGGCACCTTGTTGTTGTAAATCATGGTAGAAAAGAAATATTCCAGAAGAGATCTTACAAGGATAGTGTATCTGTTTGATGATAGTGTGCAAGTGCAGAACCCTGAAGGTTAATAGATACACCATGCTTCTCCGTCATTTCTGATGCCTCATCCACCGTGACTGCAGCTGTTTATCTTGATACGATATCGGGGCTCCATGCATTCAGGGGACTAAAAAATGTAATGAGTAGAATTGTGATCCGAAGCTCACCAGTGTGTTTATGACATATTTGTATTCCGGGTTTTATGTGAAATTGTGAAACTACTTGTGATCTACTTATGTAGGTATGACAGGACTTTTAAAGAAGAAGGAATTGATTATTCCTGCTGGACATAGTTTCCTCACAGTTTTTCATAATTTCCTTGGCTGCTAAAAGCCCAAAATGTGCATAAAGGACATTTTCAGGAATTGAAATTAATCAGAGGCCTTCAGTCTCTTCTCTTTTTCCAGTCACTTATAATTAACAGTTAAAATTGATAACTTTATTTCTGAGTCTCCCAGCTTCTCCAGCTAACACCACAGTTTCAAAGTTAAATGTTGTAATTGGTAGGTCTTAGTTTTCCTAGACCACTTGATTTTTATTTAAGCAACAATCATACAGTGAGAATTTCTTTGCATGAAACTTTTTCCCCCACTTTGCACATCATAAAATCATTTGTATTCTAATCTCTGGTTTTTCTGTTTGGGTCAACTGTTAACTTATTCTGTTAGTTACATTAATTTGGAAAATTCTATGTCCATTTAGAATGCAGGGTGAGTTAAGATTAATTTGAAAATGAAGTCTAAATCCTTGCTTAAAGTGTAAATCCTGAATTTGCAAATAAAGTATTAGATTGAAGAATTGAAATGGAAGTTCATACTAAAATATGAAAACTTGTTGTGGCGTGCTGTGGTTGCCCTAACTTAAAGAAGACTATTGCAAATTGGGATGTCTTTGAATTATTAAATAAAAGTTATAGAGGAGATAAAAAGGCACTGGGGAGACACTGGAAGTTCTGGACAGGCAAAAAAGAGAGGTAGATAAAAGATTGGGCCTTAATTGAATATCATGGAAATACAAAAACCAATTATTATTAAAAATGGAGATAGCAAAAAATAGAACAGATAAAGAGAATTGGTTTTTTTTCTGTATCAAAAGACATAACCTTTGGAATTCACTGTTATAAGACATTAGAGTCCTATTGCTTACAAAGCTCATAAAACAAGGCTTTTGTATTGTACAGTTCTGTAACATCCTAGTTGATCACAACCCAAGCAAAATACCATATCAGAACAAATTTCCACAGTGTTTACAAGGGAAAAACTAAGGCACAGTAACAGAAAGAAAGGGACTGTTGCAATATATTTTCATAGTTCAGACCTCAGGTAAGAAGAGATGACATGAATGCTTACAATGAAGGAGTTCACTGTAACTGAACTTTTTTCTTGTGCTTACATTTACATAGTGACTTTTTTAGGTAACTAGAAAGGGAAAATCCATGTTTTGCCAAAGCCAGTTGGACCTTTGTCATTGGCTTTAGTGGGGGCAGACTTTCATGTTCATTGCTTTTACTGGAAGCTTTCATGAAAATTAAGCCATAATGGTAATGAAAGACTCAAAAAAAATGAGAAGATATTATTTTCTATTTTCCATATATTTTTTAGTTATTACACTTTAATTAGAATGTTTTGGGTTATCCATTTGACATGTTTATGTACTTGTTAACTTTAGAAAAGGAGGAGAGATTATTACATTTGAGTAATATTTAAGAATGCCTGTTGCTTATAATTTTTTTAAATTAAGATCAAATCTATCATAAATGTAATCATGCCACATAGTACTCAGCTAGCATCATTTAACCAAAAGTAGATTATATAATTATTCATCTTATTAGATACTTGATGTTAGGCTTGAGTTTTTTTCCTTGCAGTTTAAATACTCTCCATCATGTTTCATTCCAATAAGTGCCTGCTTCTTACATGAACTTTACTTTGTTTTCCTAAAGAGCAAATGTCTTTCATAAACAGATCTTTTTTTACACAGAGCATGGAAGTATCAATCATATGTTTGCCTTTTATTTTTTTTAATTAAGCTTTATAGTACAAGAACACCAGATTTTAAAACAGCATTTTTGAAGATGACTGTATATAGTGTTAAAGGGTAAGGAAAATAACAATCAACTAGTATGTAAATTAGGCACACTGAACAAGTCCATGAAATCAAAGTACCTGAAATGACATCCCAGGTTTCAGGAATATTGAATATTTAATTACTCCATCATATAAGTCATCTTTAATTTTACCTCTGACAAAGAAATAGCAAATCTATAGCAATTTTAAAATAGTGAAAGATTAACTGAACTAATTTGGAGATTAGAAAAGTATTTTGTCAAGCATCTTTGGAAAGTGTAAGACAAAATAAATAATTTTCTTATGGCATTTTTTTTACTTGTTTTAACAAATAATAAAAAAGTTACAGTATAAATGTAACAGATATTCTCCTTCGATCTATTTACAGTAATATAAAACAGTTATTTTTAAAATTTTAAAGACAATTTTCTTACAGCTGCTCTAATAGCATGAAGTGTCTAGGAGTCTTTTAAATGCAGGTAGGACAAAGCTTCATCTACCATTTCTGCCTAAGAGACCATATAAATTTGATTCTACATTCTCAGTTTTTCCCAAATTAAACTTATCCATCAGTTATTGAGCTTGATTGTACATCCAGTGAAGTCATAGGTAAAGTCATTACCTTAAAAAAGCCCCTATTTTATTAATTGCTTTTGGCTGTATTTGTTGAGCTCCTGCCAAGATACTGACATAGATCCCAGTCAAACAAAGAGTTTAAGTCTGTGCTTAAGTCTAAACACATAGTTTTATCTAATTAAAATTCTGGATGGATGTGGCGGACTTCCAGCCTTCAATGTTAATACAGTTGTAATTCACAATTGGATCAGAAGGAATTATGCTTTCAGTAACAAAAGTACCAGTCCTGAGTGATGGAGGTTTGATGCTATCCTAGTAACAAAGAAAAGGAAAGCTTTGACCACACAATAAAAATGTTTTACTCCTGCAGAAAACTTTCATGTAATATGAGAAAGTCTAATCATGTATGCTAAAATCCTGTCTATATTGCACTCAGCGATTCTTCGACAACTTCAGTGAAACAAGAATATCATTATTTTTTGGAATAAGAACCTGTTAGAGAATGATTCTGGTGTAGGGCTGTTACATACTACAGAATACATAAAATCCAAAGTTTCACTAAGCTAGTATAAAGGGGTACATATCATTCTCATTCACCAAAATAGTTCCAAAGACCACAGAGAAGTTTTCAGAAGTTTCCTTGTTTCTTAGTGATTTCCTTGCATAGTTTTCATTTTTCTCTCAGGGAATATGGATGTTATTTTTCACACTGAATTCTGATGAATTTATGGTTGACTAAGAGATAATGCATATTCTGATCTTTTGTAATCAGTAATAAAAGTGGAAATAATATTTTTTAGGTGACCTAGCATTTAGGTTACCCCTACATGCTAGATCAGCTGTCCTTAACACACCATCTGAATTAAGACTTCGTCATAGCAAAGCAGACCTCAAGACTTTCTCATTTGTACTCTGCTTGGATACTGGTATCTGTGTAGACCTGGATAATCCATCTGTGTATTCAGCCCTTCCTGTAAAAAATAATTTAGTCACAAGGGTTGGGTCATAACATTATTTTACAAAATACTACATGAGAACAGTCTGATTTAAATTTAAGCACTCCAAAGTATTGTGTATGCAAAACATTAAATAAGAATTGAGCTGACAGCTAGCACTATTGTATGGATTTATCCTAAATTCTCATGAGTATGCCACAACTGGGTATATGTATTTTATTTCTGTTATAAGAATTATTAAAAGAGGCTTTTGGTCAATAAACAGTAAAGTAGCAGTGTCATCCAGCAGACACCTTTAATGAAATTTTGCTTGGTGCTAGGCAGCATGTAGAATTACTTACAATATATATCTTACAACTTTCTCTCTCTGTGTCCCTTTAATGCCACTCACTTAATAAAGATAACACCAAATATTGATAGCTATTTAGTAGAATAAATATCCCAGAAAGTGTTCACTGTAGAAAGTAAAAGCATGATATTAATTTCAACGAACTAATGGAAAGAACCTGTTTAGAAGGCTGGATCAGTATTGCAGTTGTAAGGAAACATTACCTCATTCTGGAATAGCAAAATTTTAGATCCTGAAGGTTGGGGAAACAGCCTCTCCTAAATGTAATTTAATTTTTAAAGGTTTTCTGCAGGTTCAATGTGGATTTAAGATGAAGAATTTCAAGCCTGCACGGACATAAATATGTTCTTTAATGTTTGCTCCAAGAATAATTTTTCTTGACAGCAGAAAAAAAAATATGATTCAAAGAAAATAAAAGGACTGATATGTTAAAACTAGTCTTGATTCAAATCATGTACTGTTTTATCACCACAAGTCAGAGTATCTACTGTATTTCTGTACCTCTTTTTCTTTTATATGAGATTATCTAACACTGATTAAGCAGTTTCATTTATAAATTCTGCTTGGAATCTGGTATTTAGAGGTTGGCTTCCTTAAATGGTTGAAATTTTAATGTTTCACATTTCAGGCTCTTATTTTTCTTCTAAGCTTTCAGAATTGAAGTATTTGAAAAGAGTTGTTGATGCATAGCATCAAATTTAACCCTCCCTAATCAAGTACAAACATACAAACTTAACAAGGAAATAAAATAAAAACACTTACCAGCTAAGAAAAAAATGTGGGTGAAATTAAATAATGACCAAAGATTTAAAGACACTCTCTGGAACTGGAAAGAAACAGAGAATTCCATATGGTGTTGCCAATCTATAAATAAGCAATTAAATTTATTTTCTATAGCAGAAGAACTTTCATGTTTACATGTTCACTTGTGTGAATACAGGCTACACAGTTTGGCCCTGAGTGAATACTTCTGAATAAAGAATCCAATGACATAAAGCAGTATTCATGTGCGAGCTAAAAAAAGCTAAACCCTGAATGAATTTCAGGGATTCTTTTTTCCAAACAGTGTCTGTTTTGTACTAGTTATGCATTTTAAAAAAAGTGAATGTTTTTGGTGAAGAAGATCATAATGGAAAGAAATCTTTTCTTCTCTAAAGTATTATTTTTAATGGTTATTTTGAAATCCACCTCATTCTTGCCCCATACAATCTTTGACCTTGTCAGGTTTAATAGTTTTTAACTTTTATTCAGCTGTCATATTGTCTCTCATTTTCCTTGCTAAAGAAATTACCATCTGTCTGAGTCAACAATATTTTCATTCTTAAGGCATCTTCTCCCACAACATATGTCTTAAATTTCTTATGTGAATCAGAATACTTGAAGAACGTTGTCAACGATCATGGCACCAATCTGATTGAATCAGCCTTGACATTTTGCCAATTAAACTGTACATATTAAAGACAAATATAAATAACACTTGCTTTCTCGAAAAAATCAGTAAGGCTCACTAAGATAATGAAACATAGAATTTCCTATATTTTGGGGAGATTCATTGAATAACAGGAAATTCAATTTTTTGATACACTTATTAAATTAATTTTGTAGTACTAGCTTTTTGAAATATTAGATATATCTTTAGAGGGGTTTTTTTACATCTAAATGATCAAATTAATTAAACCAATATAACATATATTTGCATAACTCTGGAAGTATGTCATAGTATAAAAATGTCCAGGCCATGGAATCTACATCAAATTATATTGTTGCCTACTTCTTGCATCCTAATTGCTGATTCTAATGTATTCACAATCTTTTATTACCTTCACAGATGCATTCATCACTTTTTCAGCACTAACAGAATTTCTAAAATATATTTTGCCATTAGAAAAAAAGAACTTTTAAGAACTTGAAAGGAAGTGGAAGAGAATAGAAAGTTTAAATGTGGAGGTAAGAGTCTTTAACGAGATTCAATTTTGAGAGTATGTTATAAGGAAAACTGGTTTCTAGTTTCAGAAATTAAGAGCCTTTGGAGCCTTCAGTATTACTGACTACACACAGCATATTCTGCATTAGCTTTTTTTCATAGAACTTTGAACGGTTTAGTCCTGCAAGGTACTGTATATCTTGTCTCCTCCATATTCAGAGGTTTTCAGTAAGGCTAGCTGAAAGTTTTCCATCAGAGTTATTCTGCAGGGTAAAATTATGTTTTGACCACACAGATTTCTTCCTAAGAAAAATCTTACTTTTCAGAATGCTTCTTTGGGGGATTTTTGTCCTTAAAAGCTAGATGGCCAACCTTGATAAATCCCAGATGTCAAAGAAAAGATAAATTATGATTGCCTAACAACCCTGTTGTTTTCAGTTTTCACGTATAGTTACATCACATATAGACATCACATCATCTGGATATGCAACAGTGTGCCATATTCAATGTGTGCACCTCAGCATGCAGAAAGAAGTATAAAAGCATCTTACCCAGACTTAAAGTCTGAATTTCTGTGTGTGAAGTGTTAATTGCCCACAAAGACTAATGCAATCTTCTCCACCCAGAGTGGGAAGGAAGAACTATTGCTCTAGGCAACCGATAATTTCTCTGCAAAACCTTTCTACCAGCTGAACAGCAGAACTGGGATAACTGACTTGCTGAAGCTATTTTTCTTCTTTAAACCCTGTTTTCCTCACAGTTTTTAAACTGCTTTGGACTGCTTCATTACTTACTCTCTGTATTTCCATAAGGAATATGTGAAGCCTCTGCTTTAGCTTGTAAAAAGACAGCTATTTGCCTTCAGAAAGGGTAAATGTCATTGAACGTGCAGCAAAGATCCTATGTAACCCCCTTGGGAAAGAACCTATATCTTGCAAAATATTTGCATATATATTTGCAGTGGGGAAGCCTTGAGTAGGGCTGTGGAAAAACAACTCAAAATTATCATACACTGTTTGAGACAACAAATGCAGTTGTGTTACTGAGTCATAGCTCCTTTCATGAGGTAGTGAAGTGGACCTGACCCACCTATCTCTCAAAGCCTCGATTTATCGCAAAGCTGTAATTTTCTTACATTACTAGAAGTCTTCTACAATGCCCTGAGCATTGCAGTGGCATAGTATTTAATAACTGAAGGGTGATTGCAATATTTCTGCATATACACACAAAGGCTTTCAATAAATGTAAACCAGAAAAACAGAAAAGGAAAAAAAAAAAATCACAAATACACACAGAAAAAAGAAGTCAGACTTAGTATAGAGCAAAAGATGACAGAGAATATACATTTATTTCCATTTGACAGGGACAAATTGGCCTTTGATTTCTGTAGGTGGATCACAGAATATCTGTATTTCATGAGAAAGTAAATGCTGTATCCACGACCAGTGTAATGAGTATTTGCTAAGGTCTCACATTCTTTAAATATGAATCTTGTCTATTTTAATAACGCACTAATTTTTGCACAACTATCAAGCAAGGACACATAATTTCAAAGAACATTTTTGAAACTCAACAGCAGTTTATGTGAGGAAACCTTTATTTCTTGTGCCACTGTTTACCCAAATTGAGATTATCACCTGTCTTCATTATGTTATTGCTTGTGGTTTAAGACAGATACTAAAAAAGAAAAAAAAATACAGCAGATTACGATGAGATATTTTATCCCATGGTGAGAATAACAACCAAAATGAGACTTATGTACAATGAAATTTGCATTCCAGTCAATGTTCATGTGTATAATCAAGTACTGTGTGCAGTTAAATGAGTCTGTTGTCTTGCTATAATGAATATCTACATCCATCCTAACAGTTAATGAGGAATAAATGACTTATTATCAATGAATGGCAGTATCTAAATAGCTCTGCAACAAAAACAGAATATTAATATGTGTAGCTAAAATAGATCTTAAATGATAATGAACTTACTCAGACTATTAATTATTTTAAAAGCCTCTAGTAAGTTTTACTGCTTCTAGATGGAATTGGAGCTCAGCTGGTTCAAGTGCCCTTGTATGTTTGCAGGCAGAGTTAACAAATGACCCTTTAAAATTGTATCTCAGAACTGAACGGAAAAGGGCTTTTATGAAATAGAAGGGCTGCCATGAAAGATCAGACCATGGATCTCTCTAGTTCAGCATTTTATTCCCACCAGAAATAAGACCTACTCACTTCAGTGAAAGCAGCAAGAATCGTCTCTACAGCTGATTGTGCATTAACCCACTCACTCCCTAATCAGCTGAGGTGAGCCTGTGCCCTGAGGCACAAACGCTTATGACTTTTACTTTCTTTTTTAAAATTTTAAATATTTTCTAGTACAACAGAAGGATATTGCCACATGAATGTCAAATTCATTTCTCAATATTTCTAAGTTCTTGGTCTCAGTGATACCACATTCAAACCATGCAATTGTTCTAACTGCAGAAGTTTGGCTTGTTGTTCAAGTATTCCTAGCAGTGAGTAGACAAGATGCTACTTATCTACATGGACTAACAAATTCTGGATGAAAAATTAGTTGTGGACTTTAATTCTTCCTAACTTTAGACAAGTTCTCAGATATTATTTACATCTAGGAAACTATTCCCAGAGCTTTGCTTCATTCAGGAAAATTAAATATCTTAGGTAGCCTTAGTAAAACAATAGAACACTGAGCAAATTTTTATTTCACCATCTGACGCTACAGAGTTCACATAAAACTGCCTGGATTTCATAATCTCCAGGATACAGTTCTAGGCATGTTTATTTTCAGACTCTTCCACTGAGCATGGGAAATGAACATGGGGAAAATTGTTTAAGAGGAATGATTTTGGGGCAGGAATCATTATTACAGGTATTTTTAATGGATTTTTCCTTTTCCCTTATATATTATGAAAGCAATATATATTAAAATTGTTGTGTTTCTAGAAAAAAAAGACAGGTTCCACTCTGATGCTGTAAGTGGAATTTTATACAATACAGCAATACAAGAAAAACATTAAACGTCGCTGTCAATTCATATAAGTACACAGGTCAACAAGTCTAAATGTAAATTGTTATATAAGAAACAACACTCTTTGTAATCTGATCTAAACACAAAATATTATATGCAGCTAATTAATGTGTATGTTTGAGTGTTATACTGAACTTGAAAGAATCGGTATCTGAATTTCAGATAATGAATGTTGCCAAATCTAACTAGTTGCCATGAGAGATTTTCAGACCATTTACAGAATAAATTGTTGTTATACTCCTTTCTTGATTCAGAGAAACTCTCAAATAAAAGCAAGCATAGAAAAGAATTAGAAATATATTGTTTCCCTCTATGCATTCTTTCATGCTTTCATTTAATCTGAAATTCAATCTTAATACTATGTCATTTTAAGATAGGTCTGCTTACAGGTATTATACAGATAAATCACAAAGACTGACCTGAAGCTTAAACCAAGTTTGTCTAAGTCTGTGTACGTTAACTAGTTTTAGTTCAGCTCTGTGTTAAGTTTGGTGTATGTTAGAGAAAAAAACATCTCTGTTACTGATTTTCTATGATCTCTTCAAAGATTCTGCCTTTCTGTAACACATTTTGGCAGTTAGGTTGACAAATACACCCTCACTTTTGCATATTTCCCTTTTGCATTTTCTCCTTAACTGAGCTAGAAATACTTCGTATTTCGACTTCAAAGTACTTGATGACTTAAATACCATTAACAAACCAGTGAGGTGAATTAAAAGGCATCTAGACAGCTGTTGTCAAGATATTTGAGTAGTTTCTCTTACACCCAAAATATCCTTATAGTTTGAAAGGAAATACATGATATGTAAAGCCAGTAATTTATTAGTGTAGTTGAAATCTTAACAGTCTAATTGAGGATTTATAAGTTTAGAACTTATTATTACAAAAAAAGAAAATTAAATAAAGAATGAGTACATATGTTCATTTATATATTTATGTATATTCATTTGTAATCCATATACTATACTTCATGTATTATACATGTTATTTATATAATATATTCATTTATTTATATGCAGAAAAAGTCTTAAAAAACAATAATATAGGCCAAAATAACATACTACTGGACTAAAGGCTTTATTTCTCCTGACTTAAGAACAGACACTTTGCTCCAGGATACTCAGACACCAAATCTTTTCTAAGAAACATCAGGAACATACACTTCATGACTTCTTCCTTACAAATTTTTTAAAGTTAGAAATTAAAGCTGAATTACAGAGGTGATTGACAAATTACTCAAGTTTATACAATAGATCAGTGAAATACTAACCAAATTCTGATTCAGCAGAAATACCAATTCAGTAAGAAAGCCATTTCTTTGGATATGTCACTGCTGCACTGGTACTTCGAAATACCAAGGACTGAAGCATTTGTAATAAAAGAAAATACGAATCCAAATATATTTTATGAGGAGATGATTAATTCCCAAGATTTGAGGATTTTCTGAGAAGAATGCTTTAGCTGTTCAGAAATCATTCTGCATCCAAGAAAATTTTGTCTTAAATAAAATACCTCTCTATAAATGTGAGCGCTTAATCAAAGTAAAAGAGTTTCTCTCTTCAGTAAAGAATTTTACTTGAGCTCCAGACAGTGTGTGAGAACAAAGAGAACAGGGGAACTGGAATAGTTGAAATTCCAATTTTCTACCAAATCTTATCCTAAATAGAAACAGTTTAAGATACCATCAAAAATGTGGTAAAACATTTGAAATCAGGAAGCCAAAGTTTGTTTAGCTGCATGCACTGCACACCAAATGCTATCTGAAAATATTGTGGTACCGTTTCATGAATAGCAGGACAAAATTGCTTCAGACATAGCAAAAAGGTTTTCCTTTGGCCTGTGCAAAAACTATGAGAATTTTGAAGACTAAACAAGCAGTGGAAGCCTTGCTGAGGGAAGGATAGGCAGTTTGGATGATACTAAGAAATAAAAAATATGGGTAGTCCCTAGAATGCTGAGATCAGCCCTTAATGTAGGAAGCTTTGGTTATGCTGTAATAAATCAGATTCAAATTTTAGAATGTATTGGCTTGATGTTAGGAGTAAACAAACCAAAAATGCTTGATATCAATGTTTTCCAGATTTCCCACACCATAAATTGTCTTTATACCTAGTGTTTATTAGACTGAAGGGGTGTATTATCATGCTAGCAATGGAAAATGTCATGGTCAAAGCAAACTGCAAGCGCAGCAGTGCTTTGACTATAACCTGAAAGCAATATTCAAAGGAAGTGGTATATTACATAAAAAGTAATTTAAGTGTAAAGATATGCTTTTATGTTCATTTAAGTAAGAGAAATAATATGAAGAGCTGATTTTGGTATATAAAGTGTTCAAGATGCTATGTCTATTTGTTAGTTGTAGGTAAATTATACTACTGAAGTTTCCTGAATAAAGTCACCTTGATGTTGCTGAAACATTAGGGAGAAAACTCTTGGTACAGTAATAGCTTTGTTCAGTCATATCTTTGCAATGTAAGATTAATAAACTTATTTATGATTTACAGTAGCAATAGGAAGTCTAACTTTCTTGCTTAAGTAAAGACATAGATCTCTTCTTTTTATTTTTATGATGAAATAAATTTTAAAGTTTCATTTTAGTATCTGGTTGTCAGTTACTATCCATCAGTTATTCTTTTCTACTTCATTCTAAAAAGGTTTTCCTTGGTACACTCTATTTCTTAGTTTTTTCAAATAAATCACATGAAAAGTGTGAAAGTATTCAATGAGCCATACGTGCCTACGTAAAGTTATATATACTTTTTATCTCAGTTGCATATTTATTTTATGCAGTATGTCACTTGATTTGCAGTGAGTTGAAAATTTGAGTGTTGCTTTTCATATCAAGTCACACATTACAAATATTTTCTTGCAGCTAGAACTATTCTACTGTGGTTGAAGCCATCCCCAGCCCCTTTAATTTTGTATGTTTCTGCTGTGGGCACCAGTCCTCAGGTATACTGTGTAAATATAGAGCAATGAGTTTGGCATCAATACAGTTACTCACACCTGTAGCAGCAAACCAGAATCCACCATTAATTCATTTATGTTTCCTTGATAAAGTACATCCATTTTTAGATTATTGTAGAGCTATGCACTATCATTAAGACTGTCAAATGATATCTTACTTGTATGAAACTTTGAAGTCATTAAGATCTTTTGTGAGCAAGACTCTTGGTGAGCTGGTTTATATTTGTTAACAGAAGTGCAGTCAGTTCTCTGTTTTACAGGCAGGTGGATGGTAACATGCTGATCAAATTCTCTCAACCATATTGAGGACAAAATAGCTTCCAATACATAGCATAAACTTTACTGGATTACACTGTGTAATTTTGAGTCTTTCATAATAGTCATAGAGAGGACGTTGACTTTACTGAAGAAGGAAACATGAGGGACACATTACAGGATGGGAACAGAGAATACTTTAAAAAGGTTTTGCTTTTTAATGGAAGACAATGGAAGCTATACTCCTAAGGGTAAACTTTCTGAAGGACTTAATTGAAGTAGAAAATTAAACTAATGATTGCCAGTGAAGCAAATTTTGGAGTGAGTGAACAGCTTTAAAAAATTGGATTTACATGTATCTGAAAAAAAGTTTCTGTGTTAAAATTGTTGAAGTATTTGGCAAAAGGCAAAAGCTATCTGAAATAAAGTGAATAGACTGAAATGTGAAATCTGTAAGAAGCAAAATAATGTTACCAATGTGCCTGGAGTCAGGATTTCAGCATAATCTTCTTTACTTATTTCCTTGCATATCTTTCACTACGTCACAAAAAGCAAGAGCAAAAATGTCCATTCCAGAAATACTTTTGATTCTGGCAAACTGGAAAACTATGAAAAACTGATGTTTAACCAGGCATCACAGTGTCCATTGTTTCTGACATGTTTTTTCAAGAGACACCTAACTTTCAGGAAAATAAAATAATAACTGCTTCCAAGTAGCTGTATCCTTATATAAAAATATGGATAACTACTCCTTAGAGCTGAGAAACTGACTTTCAAGTTCAGTGGCCCAAACCCAAAAATTCGCAACATTTGGAATAAAGAAGCTGATCAATCTGAAACAAAAGATCAGTTTTGTTTTCTTCTTTAATGTGTGTAAATATAGTCTTGAACTCTTTCTTTGAAATGAAAATGAAAGTATTTCACTTGGGGTTAAATATTCTGGTTTTCAAATTTTATTCTTTTCAGGACAGTTTGACAAAAAGTCATAGTATCAGTTGTATTTTTTCATAACTATTCAAACCATTTCCAAATGCTCTTTAATTTTTATTTAAACTAGGGCAGTTGAACATAACTTGGTGAGGAAAGTATATTTTTATGAAACCATATCATAACTCAGGAAATCATGTCCAAGTGGTTTTTTTAGTCTATTTCTGAATCAGAAAAGCTGTTAAATGCACCTGTGATGAGACCTCGAGTCAGCAAGAGCTTCTAGGTGGGTCTAATGCTGCTGTTTTGCTTAAAGCAAATATAACAGCAGCCACATGAAAAACTTACAAACTCAAGGCTGGGTTGTTCTGGACCAGGTGTTAAAACCAGTTCTAAAAAGAACCCCAGAAGAGTCATTGTAATGGGTGACTCCATTCTGAGGGGTGTCAAAGGCCCAATATGCAGACCGCACCCACTTCATAGGGAAGTCTGCTGCCTCTCTGGGGGTCACGTGAAGGACCTCAAGGCAAAACTCCCCGCTCTAGTGAGACCTAAGGATTACTACCCTCTCCTGGTTTTTCAGGTGGGTAGCAATGATATTACAAGGAGAAGTCCTAAAGCAATGAAGAGAGATTTCAGGGCCTTGGGGAAAGTGATTAAGGGGTCGGGGGCACAAATTGTGTTCTTGTCCATCCCTTCAGTTGGGGGGATGGATGAAGAAGAATACCGGAGAACTCAACAGATGAACTTGTGGATCCAAGACTGGTGATACCATCAGGGCATTGGATTTTTCAATCATGGGTTGGTATACAGGATGCCAGAACTTTTGACATTAGATGGAATGCACGTCCCAGAGGGGGAAGAGGATCTTGGGGCAGGAGTTAGCTGGGCTCATTGAGAGAGCTTTAAACTAGATTTGAAGGGGGAAGGGGGCAAAACACCAGCCCATCTGAAGTGCATGTATACCAATGCACACAGCATGGGTAACAAACAGGAGGAGCTTGAAGCCATGATGAAACAGGAAAATTATGATGTAGTGTCTATTACAGAAACTTGGTGGGATGTCTCCCATGACTGGAGTGCACCAATTGATGGCTACAAGCTCTTTAGGAGGGATAGACAAGGAAGGAGAGGTGGCGCTGTATGTTAGGGACTGTTATGATTGCTTTGAGTACAAGTGTAGTGAAGACAGGGTGGAGTGTCATTGCATTTGAATCAGGGGGAAGGTCAACAGGGCAGATGTTGTAGTAGGAGTCTACTATAGGTGACCCACACAGGACAGAGAGGTGGATGAAATATTCTATAGGCATTTAGGAGAAATCTCACAATCGCTTGCCTTTGTTCCTGTAGGAGACTTTAACTTCACAGACATCTGCTGGAAATATAACACAGCAGAGTGGGACCAGTTCCGGAGATTCTTGGAATGTGTGGGGGACAACTTCCTGACACAGCTGGTGAGAGAACCAACCAGAGAAGGTGCCCTGCTGGATCTCCTCTTTGTGAACAGAGAAGGACTGGTGGATGATGTGGCGGTTGGAGGATGACTAGGGCACAGCGATCATGAAATAATAGAGTTCTCTATTCTTAGAGAGGCCAGGAGAGGGCTAAGCAGAACTGACATCCTGGACTTCAAAAGGGCTGACTTTGTCTTGTTTAGGCACCTGCTTGAAAGGATCCCTTGGGAGACGATCCTGAAGCATATAGGGGTCCAGGAAGGCTGGGCACTCTTCAAGAAGGAAGTATTAATGGCTCAGGAGCAGGCAGTCCCCAGGTGCTGTAAGAGAAGCCGGCAACAAAGAAGATCACCCTGGCTAAACAGGGAGCTTTGGCTGCAACTCAGGGAGAAAAGGAGAGTTTATCACTCTTGAAAGAAGGGACTAACCACTCACAGTGATTACAAAGATGCTGTGAGGCTATGCAGGGCAGAAATCAGGAGGTCTAAAGCACAGCTAGAAATGAATCTGCCTTCAGCAGTCAAGGACAGAAAGAAATGTTTCTATAAGTATGTCAGTAGCAAAGGAAAGACCAGGGAGAGCCTCCATCCCCTGCTAGACGCAGGAGGAAACATGGTAATGACTGATGAGGAAAAGGCTGAGGTGCTTAATGCCTTCTTTGCCTCAGTCTTTAATAGCAAGACTAGTTGCACTGGTGGAACCCAGCCTCCTCAGCCAGAAGACAGAGACTGGAAGAACGACACCCCCACAATCCAGGAGGAGATAGTCAGTGACCTACTGCATCATATAGACACACACAAGTCTATGGGACCAGATGGGATACACACGAGGGTGCTAAAGGAGCTGGCTGGGGTGTTCGCCAAGCTGCTTTCCATCATTTACCAGCAGTCCTGGCTGACCGGGGAGGTCCGGACAGATTGGAAACTGGCAATGTGACGCCCATATATAAGAAGGGTCGGAAGGATGATCCGGGAAATTACAGGCCTGTCAGCTTGACATCGGTGCCCGGGAAGCTGATGGATCAGCTCATCCTGAGTACCATCATACAACAAATGCGAGACAACCAGATGATCAGGCCCAGTCAGCATGGGTTTATGAAAGGCAGGTCCTGCTTGACAAACCTGAACTCCTTCTACAACAGGGCAACCTGCTTATTGGATGAGGGAAAGTCTGTGGACGTTGTGTACCTTGACTTCAGTAAGGCCTTTGACACTGTTTCCCACAGCATTCTGCTGGCAAAACTGGCTGCTTGTGGCTTGGATGGGCACACGCTTTGCTGGGTAAAAACTGGCTGGATGGCCGGGCCCAAAGAGTTGTGGTGAATGGAGTTAAATCCTGTTGGTGGCCAGTCACAAGTGGTGTCCCCCAGGGCTCGGTTTTGGGGCCACTCCTGTTTAACATCTTTATTGATGATCTCCATGAGGGGATCGATTGCACCCTCATAAATGTTTGCAGATGACACCAAGTTGGGTGGGAGTGTTGATCTGCTCGAGGGTAGGGAGGCTCTGCAGAGAGACCTGGACAGGCTGGAGCGATGGGCTAAGGCCAGCTGTAGGAGTTTCAATAAGGCCAAATGCCCGGTGCTGCACTTGGGCCACAACAACCCCCAGCAGCGCTACAGGCTTGGGGAGGAGTGGCTGGAGAGCTGCCAGTCAGAGAGGGACCTGGGGGTGTTGATTGACAGGTGGCTGAACATGAGCCAGCAGTGTGCCCAGGTGGCCAAGAAGGCCAATGGCATCCTGGCTTGTATCAGGAATAGTGTGGCCAGCAGGCACAGGGAAGTGATCTTACCCCTGTACTTGGCACTGGTGAGGCTGCACCTCGATTACTGTGTTCAGTTTTGGGCCCCTCACTACAAAAATGACATGGAATTACTCGAGCGTGTCCAGAGAAGGGCAATGAAGCTGGTGAAGGGTCTGGAGCACATGTCGTATGAGGAGCGGCTGAGGGAACTGGGGTTGTTTAGTCTGGAGAAGAGGAGGCTGAGGGGAGACCTCATCACCCTCTACAGCTGTCTGAAAGGAGGTTGCAGAGAACTGCGGATGAGTCTCTGTAACCTAGTAATAAGGATATTACTAGGATAACTGGATATTAGGAAGCATTTCTTTACAGAACGGGTTGTTAGGCGTTGGAATGGGCTGCCCAGGGAGGTGGTGGAGTCCCCATCCCTGGAGGTGTTTAAGAGTAGGTTCGACATAGCGCTTATAGATATGGTGTAGTTGGGAACTTTTAATGATCGGTTGATGTTTGGACTGCATGATCTTCAATGTCTTTTCCAACGTAGATAATTCTGTGATTCTGTGATTCTAAAGACAGGCTTTACTAAAAGACATAATAGAAATGGTGCTTTTTTGATGTGGAGCAGTCCTGCTAAGGTGGGTAATAAAAATGTAAGTAAAAATTTTTCTTAACAAAACCTCCCCAGTCCCTTCTGTCCTTGCAGGACTGTATCTCTCATTCAGTATGGCTCTCAGTTTAGAACTTAGAAATTGGTGCCAATGACTAGTATCATTTTTGTTACCACCTTTGAGTCCTGCCTACACGTCTGCTTCTTGCTTGTTATCGGAGGGATCATAGGAATTTTTGCTGCTTGTTTGGGTTTCTTACTTTCTTTGTCTCTCCCATGCTGCTTATCCAACAGTATCTTTGTTCCTCTGACCATGCTCAGTCACTCTCTCAGAAGGAATAACATGCTTCTGACAGTAACCGTGGTGCAGCATCAAGGCAGTCATCTCACCCAGTTCCAGACTATTGGCAGAAAATAGCATAGGCTACTCAACAACGGGCACTATTAATCATATTTTATCACTATATATACACAAATGTATATTGCAATGGAATTTTGTTTCAGAATTGATTTTTTTTTTTTCAAAATCAAACCTAATGTTGTCTATAATGCAAAAGGAATAAATTAAGTGATGGTTAAAGTTGTCATAGATGTTCAACTTAATCAGTCTCACAGATCTTCCATGACAGAATAATCTGAGTATGTAGTTAAACTTCATAATGCCCTATTTACAATTTTACTCTTTACCCCATATTCAGTCAGACCATTGAGTCTACCTGCTGCATGAAATGACCCAATTCATTGTATTGGCAAAGATATACATTACCAGGTCTTCTGCTCAGTTACTAGATAATAATATGGTAAATGTCAACATCTAATTTCACCAGTCATCAGAGCCATTATAAATGTATAATATATTCTCTAGTTATCCAGAAGTATCACCTCTACATTTCTGTTGACTTTTTTCATTAAAAAAAACCCAAATCATAAAAAAAATCTCAACAGTAAAGTCAGGTTTGTTGTAAAAGTTAAGAGCTTTTTGTAAGTACATCAATAATACATAACCTAATGTGTAAGACAGAAGTATACCATTAAAATAGCTGTAGTAGTGGTTGCTTACTTGTTTGTGTTTGGCAAGAAATTATAGATCTTTCTGATAAAAAATACATGATCAATTCACCTGGATGAATCACAGAATCACAGAATCGTCTAGGTTGGAAAGGACCTTGAAGATCATCTAGTCCAACCATTAATCTAACACTGCCAGTTCCCATCTACACCATATCCCTCAGCGCTATGTTGACCCTACTCTTAAACACCTCCAGGGATGGGGACTCCACCACCTCCCTGGGCAGCCCATTCCAACGCCTAATAACCCGTTCTGTAAAGAAATGCTTCCTAATATCCAGTCTAAACCTTCCCTGGCGCAGCTTGAGGCCATTACCTCTTCTCCTATCACTCATTACTTGATTGAAGAGACTCATCCCCAGCTCTCTGCAACCTCCTTTCAGGTAGCTGTAGAGGGCGATGAGGTCTCCCCTCAGCCTCCTCTTCTCCAGACTAAACAACCCCAGTTCCCTCAGCCGCTCCTCATATGACATGTGCTCCAGACCCTTCACCAGCTTCGTTGCCCTTCTCTGGACACGCTCGAGTAAATCAGTTGTCCTTTCATTCCATGCTACAGATTGTTCACAAGCTGGCCAGTCATGCAAATATGTAATCATTTTGGCTTGAAAATCATGTCTAAATAGGGCATTTCACTGAAGCCTGGGAAATGCATTTAATTTATCGGAAAGATATTTTGGAGGATACTTCTCTTATGACTACATGCTACAGAGTGATTATTCTTCCCACTTTCACAGAAGAAATCTTTAGTTCTCAGAACTGCAGGGAGAATTCTTAAATAATTCAGAATTTCAAATTTTTGCTATATAACCCAAAAACTATTAAAAAATGTTTAAGATAGAAATATGTATTGAAGATACCTATAATTTTTTGGGTCTCAGCCATGAATCCTAAATATATAGGATGTCAGTATTGTCTATCTTGTTTAACTATTGAAGAGGAACATAAACAGTAAAGAAATGCCATACATGTCATTTGCACAGAGAATGTCAAAGTACACCTGGCCACCAAGTCACATGAATGTTTTCTGTGCTCAGCTGGGATCAGAATTACAGATGACAATAGCAATCTGTCTGCTTACATGTTGTAATCAATCCCCTTCTTTCCATAAAAAAAAAAAAAATCAGAAGAAAAATACCCATTTTTTTCAGAACTTTTTACAGAAACAATATAAGAAGTTGAGAAATATGTCATTACTAAAAATTCATATTGTTTATTAGATAAAGAAGAATATAATTAACAGTTGCATTGTATGGGGGTTTTTTTCCCCTTTTAATCACTTTGGTATAGTCAAAACTTATTTCATATTATGGTTAAGTAGAATAGTAGAATTGCCTGACATAAATACTAAGCTCAGAACTAATTTAATCAGTATTGTAGTTAGTCTTTTTTTTCTTCACGTAGTGTCTTTTGCTACACCTTGATTAGTTGGTAGTGTTATTCTAACTAAAACAAGTGAAAAGGACAAATGGTAATAGAAGTGTATACAAAAGAATACAAGAAAAAACATAAGCTAAACTTAAGTAGGACTGAAACTCTTCTCTTTATCCAGTCAGGGCTAAAGGAACAGGATTCACAGTGTAAATCTGAGCTTACCTTCAGTGTTATTGGAAAATTCATGTTCATGCTGTGAACAAGTGGGTCCATTTTCATTTATTTTGGGTTGTTGTCTTTATAAAACTCACTGAAGCTGTTTCTGTGAATGCCATCTCATTATTTTATGTTTCATTATAGAAAATGTTGAGGTACTTTACATGAAATATGCTTTATGGAAATAAATTGACTTTTGCATGTAGAAGTAGGGAAAAACTTACCTTTCAACTGTCTTGGATTTTTTCCATTGAAATGTTATCACTGTGGTTTTTCAATGTTTTAATGCTCCCCAGTATATGCTGTAAAGAAGAAAACAGGAAAACAGTGTCAGATAAAAACTTCATATTTCTTCTGTTATGTTTCTTTTATAGCAGCTGCTTTTTACTTTATTTCTACCCATATTTTTCCAGATGGTGTTTATACATGAAGTGTGTATTTAATGCACACCTGTTACAAAGGAATTAATAACTAATATTAGTGAGACATCTTAAAATGGATGGAATGTTAATCAAACTCATACACAGTGCATTAGTTCTTTATAATTTTTCAAACTTAGCAGCTTTAGTTCAAACAATATTTTAAACTTACTAGCTTTGTCTCTCATGCTTCTGCTGTGTTTTTCAGTTTTGGAGTATTTTGAGGGGGAAGGAGATTGCCTTGTTTTGAAAAAGAACCAGTGATTAGCTGGAGCTAATAGTTTTCAGCTATGCCTTCTGCTTCAGTACCTTCCAGTTAATCATTAATCCTTAAGCAGTGACCTGAACCTTGATCATTATTGCTTAAAAAGTCACAAAGGATGTTAATGAAATCTAAGAAATATCTAGATTATCCCCAGAGATCATGGCTCCTGGAATAGATGAAGAATAATGCTTGACAGTCTACAGTAATTCATATTTATGAATGCAAAAGAGTTAAGGAGTCTGCCTGCATGACTCCTATCAGGCAATGTCATCAAAAGCCTGTGAGAAAATATTTCTGTGATACCTGCTGATGTAAATATTATGAGAGAGGGAAAAGAACAGTTATGAGGGATATCTGTGTATTAAAAACTTATTAAGGAAGGGTACAAATGAACAAAGGTGAAGCAGTCAAATTTGTCACATTGGTGTCAGGACTGTACCAGTTTCTTCAGATATTTAAATTTGTCAACAACACCACAACATTGATGAAATCTCCATAGGCCAGTGACAGCTTTGTTTGCTCCCTGCTGCATGACACCTGCCCCTAAGTTTTCAAAGCAATACACAAAAATTTACCTTTGTAACTCCCACTGCAGTCAAAAGAAACTGCTGCAGATCTGAAACTTAGTTTTTAAAAAAATTATCAAGAAACTAATGGGTGTCTTGTGCAAGTGCTACATATCAGAATTAAGAACAGATATTACTAAACCAATAAGTTCATCTGTGAAACACATATTGTGTGTTATCATCTGTTATAAAGTACAATTAAGAGAACAAGCATTATGCCTGCTTCGGTTACAGGTCCAGGCTGTGGCTAACAGGATAAAATGTTTATCTTGGACAACCCTAATTGCCTCAGTAAGGTGGAATTAATCAGGGCACATCTTTAGACATCTAAATACAATTGAAAGCCCAGTCTTCCTAACTTGGGCTATAGTCACCTTCTGTAAGACATTGTTACATACTTATATCCACAATAAAGTTAATGAGCTTTGAATGCCACAGATGGTCATTGCTATCAAACTCTACAGTTTAAAAATCACCAGGAGTATAAAACAAAAAGATAAGCTTAGCTACTCTTAATATAATAATCTTTACGAAGCCTTTTGCAGAATACAGAGCAAGGTGTTTTTGACAAATAACAATGTAGTGTCCTATATTTTCCCTTGTTCTTCTCTCCAACCTCTTTTCTTCAGGGTGACTTGGTTCTCCCATGAAAGTTTTTCCATATAGCACCACCACCCTTGTGTTTATCTTTGAAAAACTAAGGGAAGGAGAGGAAGGGAAGGGAATGATGAACTTTCAAGTAATTTGATTTTCATTCTAAAAGTTCATACTTCTGACTGTAATGAATAGCATAGTTTCAGATTAAATTGCATTTTTGTCACTTCGTGTTGTGTTATTCTGGCCTGATGTAACATGATGTGATCAAAATAAACATGAATTAATCAGACATCTACATTTACCATTTTTAATCTGACAGAGCTACTCTAATTCTATATTAAGAGTAAAGCTACAGAAGAATAAAGGCTACAAAACCACTTGATAGATTCTTTAAAATTCTGAATCATTATTTTAAAGTTTTATAAACTGAGTTTAAAATATTATTTTATCAAGTCAAAGCTGTTACTTGTCCATGCAAGTGCATATCTTCTCAGGAGAAGTAATGAGAAAATGGATTAATTCCATGCACTGTCACATAAATTTTGAAATCAGAAGAGGATTAACAGTAACATTTTCTGCTCTTAATGTTTTATAGTTGAAAGAAATAAAAGCAGGAGTTATAGACTGAAATAAAGCATTTTGTTCTTCTGCAATTAATACTTTAAAATTATAACTACATATTAATTCTTCCAAGAAGTGTTCACATTAAATCACATAATAAACAAAGGAAATATAATGGTAGATTTAATACTATAAAAATGGCATGGTTACGGAGAGAATTAGAGAATTATGTTTGTCCACTCAAATGCAGATTAGTCAATACTAATCACATTTGTGCCCACTTCGTATGTTTCATTCAGCGGTAAGAAGATATCCATGGGACATATTCTTGCATGCTTTACACAAAGAAGGAAGCAGGAAGCTATCTGACGGAGTGAAAGGGAGATGAACCACAGACTAGGGCCGTTGCATCCTCTGAACAGAATATGTTTGGCTTCAAATAACAGGGCAAGAGAGCATATTGCTTTCCCATGCACTGCACTTCTCAGGATCAAGGAGTCTTGCCTATTGCAATTCAGATTAACATATTTCTTTGATTGAAGGGAAAATACTATACCAATCTTGTGGCTTTTCAATTTTTTTTTCTTGAAACATTCCATGAACTGTATACATATATATATGTCCAACCATAAATATACCAAACATATGTACATGTGTCCTTTTTATCTATGCTTTTAAATAAGCGTAAGCACAGCAGTAATACATTTCACTATCCACTCACTGAAAACAAATCAAAGGATGGCATTTACACACTATTTAAACAAATCACAACATTCCCTAGTCAGCGAGCAAAAAGTCTAAGTACAACATGGATCTTGAAAGAGCCGATTTCCTTGGATAAAAATGGGGACACAATGACAATACAGAGAGGCTGCCACTTTTATAAATGAACTAGAATGAATATAGTTGGTTTAGATATAGGCTGCATCTGTGCACTAAGCATCTTGCCATTGAGATATCTGTGGTTTCAGTACCTCTACTGGAATGAATACGACAACACTCCAAGCATTGAATCTAAGTCTTTTTTCTTTTCTGTCTCGAATACTCATCCATAATTCTGCCAACTTGAACTGCATACAGAAACAAGTAATTAAAAATTGTACTACAATTTAGTTTATATATGGGAAATATAGACCTGAAACCAAAATGTTCTAATCAAAACATTACATTCTGAGCAGGCAACAAATTAGTTTGATTAGTTATTGTGCAAACTATTGGCCTAAGAAGCCACCTGTAAATAAAGACAATTGGAAAAATACTGGTGATTCTGAACAGCCATGATGTTAACTTGCTTTTGCATTTCCTCACCATGTAGTACCAATGTGACATTGCAGAATCTGCACAGTAACAGTATAGTATGAATATGTAAACATGCCAAATATGCTTTAAGCTCCAGTCTGGCATGTTGATAAAACAGAAAGTTATTGCGTGCTCTGAAACTGAGCATTAAGCTCTCCACATTTGCTAAGATTAATCCAAACTACTCCATGTACTGCAGCTTGAAAGATGTTCAATTAAAACTCATTCTTCCTGGTATAAATTACTATTATTATGTTGTGAAAGAAAACCTGGAAATATCTGCTAACTTGTTATATGTGCACTGCCCTTACTCTCACCTCACCTCCCAGACAGTATTTTCAGAAAATTGCCTTTAGTTATTTAAAATTCTGTCATGAGCTGCTTTAAAAAAAACAATAAAGAGCTGAGTACATGAATAATTTTTTGAGAAGTTTGTATTTTAGGCTACTGAATAATAACTACAGGCAATAGCTGTATTTTGAACATTTTTTGTTATTTCCAGGGTGGAAGAGTTTACTTACACACACACACACATACACACATACATAGTTTATTAGATTGATATTCATTTCTACAGTTCATTGATTTGTCTTGAACTATACTAAGAACAATGAAATGCAAAGTGATTTTCAGGTCTCAAGTACAGAAATGTAATTTTTTCATGTATTGCTTTGATGAGAAAAAATAACTTATGCAACGTTGCAGTCATTCTGTCTCATTTTTTAATAATACTCATTAATTTGAACTGTGTAGATCAGCTATCCAAACATAAATTCTGTAATTCACAGACAAGAAAGGACACCTGTAAATATCTAAATTATAGTCTAATCACAAACAGAGTGGTTATTTAATTGCTAAAAATGTCATATTATCCATATGGAAAGTTTAACTTTTACATTAGCACAGTTAAGACATATTTGAAAGCATTAATTCTGAAAAACTCTTGTAAATACGGATAAAACCCGGCAAATGTCACTATATTTTATTTCCATTAAAATTATTCTAAAACCCCTGAATTTCCAAATTAGAAAGGTTCTTAAATACATGTCTAACAGCTATATAGGTAATTCTACTAGCATCCACTTGTACTTAATAGCAAGCATATGTCAGCCAACCTTTTCTAAAATATGGATGACCTTTGGGACTTTTGCATAGCCGAAGACAGAACATTAGAATGAACACAATTAAAAACTTGGCAGTATTTTCAAAGCCATGACTCCCCAAACTCCCAATGATAGCTATAAAATCAAGCAGATTTTGCAAAAGCATACGAGGACAGTAGACTCTTGTATGCTGGATAAGATCCTTCATATTTTTGAGTGGTATCTGATGGTCTGTGAGCCCTTCAGGGATCTTCAGCATCTTTCTCTGTTCCCAGGCAGTACTTGTGGCTTTCCCAATATAGCTTGAGAAATATCTCCTAGGGAAAGTCTGAACAAAGGGTCTCTAGGCCCTAAAAACCTGGGTAATGGGCTAGTAAAGTGCTCATGTACTCATGGGTTTATTGAGACCTCAAGGATGCTGCTGCAGGAAAGCTCTCAGATCTCAGTGTGGTTTTGCAGTGAAGCTCCTCATCATCTCTGCTTTGCCAGAAGATGCAATCCAAGATTATGGTTCCTGCATAATGGGAGGAGTCCCACTGAACCAGATTGTATATGGTCTTTAATGCCAACCATTGCACCCTACAGATCCACTCCATTTGTGCCACTATACTTTCTCATACAGGCATAGCCTAAAAGCTTCTAAGAATTTTAGGGGTTTTAGAGTTGCAGGCAGGTATCTTGATAGGTATATAATTTCATATGTGTCCTTATATGTAATCATTTTTAAAGAGATAAGCAATGCACTATAGCTATTCTGTAATCACTTTTCAACTTGGCACAAATTTTGTTACAGTTTGGTAGACTGACTTCAGACTAATTGAAATATGACTCACTTAAAACATGAAATTACCAAACTACAAATTATGTAAATTATCACTTTAATGCAGAAGTTGATACATCTGGATTATAAATGAATGAATTCACTGAATTTATTTCCCTGACTTCTATCACCTTGCTGTGTTTAGTGTCATCCATGCTAATCACAAAACTTATTCTATCCAGAAAAGCTGACTGATACAAGTTTTTAAAAATTACAGCTATAAAGACAAAAAAACCCACTTACCCAGTAGCCCGCTGGTTCTCCCCATTGGAGATAGTACTTCTATTAATTTACATTTTAATTACTTCAAAGTCATTTAGCCATTTGCAAATATCATATTAGATGACTGAGAAAGAAAAGTAGGAGAAATTGCATCAAATTTTACAGAATAACAAGCTAGTAGACAGAAGATCTAGCTTTACAGATCTGGGCCTTGTTGTCAACTGTCATTACCAGGTTTGCAAGATGTTTGGAACATTAAAGAAAAACTTCATTGCAATTATTTTCTTTACTTCGATCAATGTACTCATACATCACCTAACAGTCAGACAGAGGAGCTAGGTCATGAAAAATATTAATGGCTGGATCTTTTTTGAGTATGATTCAATCACAAAAGAGGAAAAGAAAACCACTTAAGCAAAATCTTTCTTTGTAAATACAAAAAAAAAAAAGTCATTAAGCCATTCATCATCAGGTAGCAATATCTTTTATATATTGCCCTTTATTCCATTACTCAAACTTCCCTTTTTTAATACAAGATTGTGTCCATTAGTCTAAACCAATTAAAATAGTGTCAGAAAAATATGCTCTGTATATGCCAGATCCCTTCTAACTTAATTACTGTGGGTAACATTTTGAAATATGTCTAAGTTGCTTAGGAACCATTTGAATCATGACCTGTACTTTAAGACTTTGGCAAATTTCATCCTTTTTTATAAACTCATTTCTGAAATGAAGGACCAAAATTCTGGATTCTTTCATACAAAAAAATGCACTGACATCACAAAGGACTGCATTGTGATCATATGTTACAAGCAAAGGAGAATAGAATTGGAAATAAATGGACCTAAACAAATACATAGAGAAGGAGGTCTAAATGAAAGATGAAATAATGACAAGATTCAAATCCTTAATCTCTTCTGATTCCTTCAAAGAGAGATGCAAAGGAAAAGCAAAATATTTGAGATAACCAAAGTGGGAAGGAAAACTGTACCACTGTGACTGCTACTCTCGCCATCTCCTGAAACATCAGGATCTCATCTGGTAGCACTGATCTGACTCATGACTGCACTAAACAGACCCAGCCATAGGTGGGAACACAGCTGGTATTGCCACCTCCAGTAGTGGATTGTACCTGGCTGCGATACTTGTGTTTTGCAGCCTCTTCCTCAAGTTTCTTTTTAATTTTCTCCTTATTACATCCCATCTTTTTCTTTCTTTTTTTTTTTTTTTTTAAATTCTTTAATTTAATAAGTAGTTCTTAAAGTGTGCACAAAATTCTACCATACATATATCCACTAAATTAAGCAAGATCTTTTCAGTTACTGTTAGCTAACTACTAACCCTCCCTTCTTATAGCTAGACAACTGACCACATCTGCTGCATTATTTTGTACAACATAGATATTAATTTTAACATCTTGATTATGACAGAATTAAACAGACTGCTAAATAAGAAAACTGTCTCATCTGGGGCATTGGAGGCATTAGCATCATTAAGCTAACACCTCGTGCACAGTGGAAGAAAGAGAAGTACTTGCCATTGTTACTAAGCATCAGCATCAGTAAAACAAACCCTACAGGATTAGTAGAAGGTAGCTGACAGGAAATCTCACACCCTTTGCTTCTTTGAAAAGGATGACAAATACATGAGGGTTGGTTCATTGTATATTTACTCACATAGTGTATAAATTTTTTATTTGAAGAATGTCTGATTGGATTCTTTTGTTCAAGATATTGGAGAATGCAATAAAGAACTGGAAGAAATACTAAAAAGAACTAAAAAAATTCCAGTATGTAAAAAGTGAAACAAAACAAATAAATGGCACTCATGAAGACTTTGTACCCAAATCTGAGAGCTTTCTGTAGTGAACTGCCATAGTGAAAAACTGCCCAGCTCATGCAGTTTAAACCAAATCACAGTCAGATTGGTTCATTGATTTATTAATGAAGTTATCAACAAGCAATGAGTGAATTATACATCAGGATCAATATCAATAATGCAACAGATAAACCATGATACTAGCCACTTACAAAGTTTAATAAACAGCCAAAAATTCTAATCTCCCTCCCCACTTATACACAGGGTTATGGGTACAAGTCCCCAGATGGCCAGGTGAGTTACCAATTCATCCCCTCACCTGTGAGTGCAGGTTCCCTGATTGCATACTCCTGTGGGAGCTGTAGGTGCTTTTGCTTCATGTGTACCTCTGCCACTTCCTCTAATCCACTAATCCATGTACCAGTAAGAAAGCACGTCCCAAGTGTTTCCACCCTTGTCTGCCATTAAGTCATTTGTTGTCAGGCCTTTCTAACTGAGATCCAGCAAGAGCCCTGCACCATCCTTGTCTCACTTCACCCCCTGTGTTGGTGCAGCCACCCCTGGGCCACTCTGAGACATCAGGTTAAGCCCCATTGTGCTGTTATCTTGGATACAAGTGCAGTGTCTTGGACATCAGGCACTCTCTGGCCACATTTGGCCCATCTGCTGCCTGAATATTACATCAGGATAAGCCATGCATGCTTTGGGAAAACTCCCATTGTGTTGTCATCTTGAGTACAAATGCAGTAGACTGAACTTGGGGTGGCTAGGCATACCCTGGCCACACCTGAACCATCTACTGCCTGAATTGCCTACCAGAATGACTCAGCATGAATTGTGGCCAGAATGGAGAGTACTGACCAAAGACACTAATCTCGAGGTCTTATAAAAATCCAAAAGTGAGACCTTTTGAGCTCTCTGGGACCTCAGCAGGCTGTGTAATCCAGTACCTCTCCCTGAGCTGGGGCACCTCTCACAATAGATTTTCCCGAGGATTGAAAGATTGTCTGTCAATGATTTCATGAGGACTCAAAGGCCTGATATCACAAGGTTCACCAGCCGTCCACTGATGAACACTGGCATGTAAAAGTGAGTAATTCATGAAACTCACAAAAGAGAAATTTTAATCTTAGGTTAACTTCTGCCTGTGTGCATGTAATTTGATTCAGAATTGTTTGTTTGCCTGTTTGTACATGTGATTTGATTTAACCTTCATCTCTGCGTGCAACCCTGCTGTAAGTTTCAGGTGACCCTTGCCATTCTTGAATCTTTAACTTTAGGTCGCTATTTTGATTGTAACAAATTTCATTAAATCACTCTGTTAAAGTAACTGATAAGTAAGTGCTATTAATAATTATACAACCTAATCTTGCGATCTATCTCAAAATGTTAATAAATCCTAAATTGATGCTGAGCTAAAGTAGTGGAACAAAATCTTATTCACAACACCCACCCATCCCAACCCAGTGCAAAACAACAATTTTGCCAGGAAGTGTGAAAGCTGAATGTCATCTTTATTAGGAATAGTTGGTTTCTAGCATCAGAGAGGAAAAATAAAGATGACAAGATATTTTAACTCCTCTAGAAAAAGTCTTGGTAACTCTTCATATTTCTACACCAATTTCAAGAGGCAGTAGATTAGGATAAATAGTTGTGTTAGGTTAACTCTGGCCAGCAGCCAAAACCCACCCTGCGTCTTGCTCACTCCCTTCTTCCATGGAATGAGGAGAAATAGAAGGAAGAAGAGAAGACTTGTGGACTGAGATGTAGACAGTTTAACAGGGAAAGCAAAATCTGAGCACTCAAGCAAAACAAAAAGAACATTCACTACAGATGTCCAGCTACCTCCTGGGAAGCAGGTCCTTAGCAGGTGTTACCAACCATTGCTTGGGAAGACAAATGCCATAACCATGAATGTCTCCCCTTCTTCCTCCTTTCCTTGAGCTTTTATTGCTGAACACAACATCATAAGGTATGGAATAACCCCTTTGTCTGTTTGGGTCAGCTGGCCTAGCTGTGTCCCCTCCCAACCACTTGCCCAACCCCAGCCTACTCTCTTGTGTCAGGGGGGAGAGAAGACCTTGGTGCTGTGCAAGCACTGTTCAGCAATAGCCAAAACACTGTTGTGTTAACACTGTTTTAGCCACAAACACAAAACACAGCACCATATGGGCTGCTATGAAGAAAGTTAACTCCATCCCAGCCAGACCCAGTACAACAATTGATCACAGAAACTTTTCTATACATTCATTTATTGCTGAATATCATGATCACAGCCAGTTGCAAGTATTTTTAATGCTGAATTTAGAAAAGAGTCATACCCAATTACTACTGAAAGATTATCTGCTTTCGTGAATTTGGTGGAAAAACATTAAGATTATCATTGAAAGATTATTTACTTTCATTAATTTGGTGGAAATTATATGGTATGTACAAAAAAAAAAAAAAAGGAAACCTGTTGCAGAATAAAACCCCCAGGTTCAGCCTTGAATCCATAGTATGATAGCACTGCATAAAAGCAGCATTGCTCATGGGGGACAAGCCAGGCCTAACAGGAGGAGTTTTACTAAAAGAGACAAAGCCATAACACTTATGTCTATGAAAAATGAAGTGAAAACCAGTGTGCTTCAGGTATGTTTAGAAAGCAAAAGCAGTATCAGAAAGTAGAACTACAACACTATATAAAATAATCATGCCATGAACAGAACTGCAGAGTGGAGTGAAGTAGATGGAGCTTCCTTCACATTTTCCTGGATGCAAGCTTATTGGGGTCAATGATGAAGTTTCCTGAAGGATGAAGTGCCAGAAGGATAATTGTATTTGTAGTTTTTACCCTGGCTAACATTAGAAAAGCAGTACCTGTCTTCTTCTTTCTATCACTGATATTACATGCAGCCATAGTAAATTAATTGTTTGGTAAAAATGCAACAGCTGGTTATCCAGTTTCCTGTCAAGATGACAGCAGGAAAACAGAGAAGGAAGCTGAAGATAGAACAAACATTTCTAGAAGCAATGGTAATGAAAAGAAAACAAGAGAACAACCATTTTACACAGTCATTTAGGTGAGAAATAGGACACTGCAAAGTGACAAGTGTAGTAAAAGTATTTAAAAATTTGATAATCTTTAAAATCAGAAGAAAAAAAGTGTCTTCCACAAACCAGCAGTATCACTGCCTCCCTCCGTATTTTGTTTTAATACTTTTCCATATACAGGACCTAAAATGTCAATTCTCTCCTGCCAAGCTGTTAATCAAATGCAAAATCATTACCCCAATAAAGAGCAGACCAACAAAAGAGCCTTATATTATAAAAAGAAAAGTTTACAGGTTAATTTAAAAGTGGGATAAAATTCCCTTTCTGGAAGTAAACATTCATCGAGAAACTAAAATATAATGTACAAATGAGAGTGAAGCCATACCCAGATCACAAAACACCATGACTATAAGGCATAAAAGTCTTTTAGTACAAGCAGAATACATCTTTAGAAAAGTAATGAGGCATTTGAATGTCTGCCAGAAAGAGGTACAAACATGTTGCAGTCAACTGGACAAGGCTTAATAGAGATGGGATCTGAGCCAAGGGATCAGGAGTCAATACTAGACTATCAGAAGACAGAGAATGAGACAAGGAAGAATGAAAACACAATTGACACTAACAAGGATGTTGATAAACACACACAACAAAGGACACTGAAGGACACCCTGTCTCAGTTATGGCATTATAAATTACAATCTCCTATGAAGCTACTTCTGTGCTTGTAGAAGCCTAGCCTAGGACAAGTATGCTCATATTTGAAAAGGTCAAAACATCTCATCATACAATCAAGATTACTTGGAATCCCACATCACAGAAGCAAGTGTTTATGAGGAATTAAATTGATGTTTCCCAGTGACTGATAGATTTAGACTAATTACATTATCTTACTTTAAATAAAATGTGGGTTGGGGCACAGTGATGCAATATAAAGGATTACTGGTCCAAATCTGTACAGAAGTACAATCTCCTTCCTGCAGAGTAAAAGTCAAGACAAACATTATTTCCTGCTCTGTCTGTAATCTGTTTCCTTTAGGTGAATGATCACAGATCCTATGAAGTCTTTCTCCCTTCAGATTAAGTCCAGGTAAAGGGGCTTTGTGGTACCCACTTTGCACACCAAAGAACAACCAAAATTAATAAACTATTCTGAGAAGACAATTTAATATGGGTTTCTGGAATGAAACAACCTGCTTGTAAACCATTCCAACTGCAAAACTCACATATATCAGTTCCATGTCTAGCTTTTTTTCATTTTTTTCCCCTCCATTTTTTTATTTAACAATATATCAGGCAGACAAAATCAGAAACATGGATAAACACTATTAATATTACATCTCTGTCATTACTTATTCATCTAAAAGTTGATATCAGTTTTTATTTCAGTTAAATGTCATCTTTTTTCACTTTAAATCTAAGTCTCTAGAGAACAGCAAACTTAAAGACCTCCAGCCAGTAGACAGACCACTAGGGAGAGACAAAATAACTGCTAGAACTGATCTTCCTTACAGTTGAAAGCTGCTTGTTCTCACAAAACAAAACACTAAAGTCTTTAAAGGTCTTGTAGAAAAACTCTTAACATCAAGGTAGATAAGAAGTGCATTGACAAAGCTTATATGCTCAGTTGATTTTTAACCCGCTTCAGTGATAGTCCAGAAGCAAGGTGAACTAAAAGAAAACTGTTCAAGTATTAATTTATTTTATGTCTATCCACTTTTTGTAGAATCTAGAACATTCTTTGAGATCTGACTTTTTTTTTTCTTTTGCGTTTTTGACCTGCAGTTTCTTCACAATTAAAATTATAGGTCAGTATTTGGTCCAGATGGCAGGTTCTTTTATAGTAAAGTGTAATTCTTTCTAACTACTGCAACATGATATAAAGCGAAATTTCTTAAGTGATAATATAAATCAAAAGTAATAGAATGTTCATATTTGTCATGATATTTACTTGTGGAATGCATTGAATACAGTCCATTATATTGTTTTTATTTCTTCCTCCTCTAGAATTAATTTTATTGTTTTTTCCTCTTCAAAAGGACCTACAGCATTTCTTACATTTGCTCATTTGTATTAGAGAAACCAGAGAAAGGAAAAGAAAGGAAAAAATGGAAGAGTCTACAAAAATGAAGCTTCAGTATCTTTCTGCTTGATGAACCCTAAAGAGAATCTTGCTTCAGTTTTACCAGTGCCCCCTGATGTCCATGTTTGTATTTTGTTTTCCCTCTTCTCTGTTCATAGCAGATTAGTGTTATAAAACTGTAAGGCATTAAAAGTGGTATGCAAAAGATTCTGAAAAAGAAATTCAAGTGAGTGATACAAGGTGGGTTTTTTTTGTTTTGGTATATCACTTATATTTTTTGCCCCCAAAATTTCCTTAGTTGCCTAAAATTTTGCTCATCCTCATACTCAAAATATCCATCTAGTTGGCTGAGCATTGGTCCTTTGTGAGACCATTTGGTACTCACAAGTTCAATGTCATTGTGCATAAGATCTCTGAACAGCCTAGTGGGATAACACACACCTCTGTGGCTGCCTGCTTTTTCCATGTACCAACTCCCCCTTTACTTCCTCACACCTCCTGGGACTGAGAATTTGCCTTCTTTACCTACACTAACTCTTTTATAATATTTCACTGAGGAGAAGCAATATCCCATCATGATTTTATTTCAAAAATGCTTTGCGAATCCATGGCTCCACCTTTTTCATAACGATGTAACAAGAGAAGTATTTATCAAGGACAGGGGAGCTGTAGCTTGCATTTGAACTGTGGTGGAAGGAAGCCCAAAAACACACTACCTAGGGGAGTGAGCCTACATTGGGTATCCTTGGCTGGAGTGAGCCAGTGTGCAGGCAGGAATTTAAAATTAATGATGCCAAAATCAAAACAAGAAGAGATACTCTTTTTTGGGTTAAAGAGCAGAGAACTCACTGGAGGACTAAGACACCTTGGTCCTTATTTCTATTGCTTTGGCATTATTTCAGAATTCTATGAGAGTAATGGACTGAAAATAGAAGGAAGGGCTAAAAAACTTGCTCTTTACATTCAACTTTGCTGAGAGGCAGAAAAGAGCAGTCTGTCTCATCAAGTTTCCTATTGGAAATATAGTTCTTTCCCACTCTGCCTCCAGGCCTCCCCAAATGGTCATACAGTATTCTCCATTGAAAGCCTTTTCTGAAGGAATGATTTTTCTTTAGTCTATAACTTTGATCTCTGAAAAGTGGGGACAGAATTTTGGTGATTCTAAAGCTTAAGCTTCCTAGGACATCTGTTCATAACTAAGGTGTCAATAAAAAAGAAAGCAGACATTTGCGAACGTGTAACAAAGCTGCTGTGAAAAATAAACTACTCCTATAAGCTTGCTATCTATTTATAATGCACTGTATTTAATTGATCTAAGCATCTCCCTATCAATTTATTTACAATATGGTGATTAACTTTGTTGACATGTTATAGTAAATCTAGAGACATTTTTCTGGAGGGGAAAGTGACTTTCAAGTGAGTACAATCCAGTTGCAACACTTGAAATACTTTCACATGCAGAATTTAAAAGCACATGAAGGTGTGTGCCTTCATTTCTACTGGTAATATAGCTGTGTTTCAAAAAACTCAAGCATATTCTGTAAACAAGAATTGTGCACATAAATGAAGGCATATAGATCTATTTTTTTTCAAACATTTCCTATATTATAATTAATGGTCGCAACAAATTTTATTAGCATATGTGTTTCTATACTCAGTGAGTCATAATTATTGGTAGAAAATAAGAGAAGAGGTATTTTAATACAATTTGTAATTCCCAAGAATGAATTAAATGGATAATCAAGTTAAACATCAGTGAAGCATTGAAATGGATGCCAATACATGTCTAGTTTTTCTCTTCCATTTTTTTAGTATTTCATTCATTTAGTACAAGATTTTTTTTTCTTTTTTTCTCATTCATTATCCTAACATTTGACTTTAAAAGGTAACACTCAGATGACACTAAATTAAAACTGAGTGCTGTCAACAAATTTTCTTTGTCAGGTAGTTGTCTAAATAACTATGTAAAAATCTCAGCTAACTCTCTGATGAATACTGCATCTAAATAATTTAGCATAGTCCTAATCCTTGAAACTATAAAGAGATATGAGAAAGAGAAAACTTAGGCCAGTTCAAAAACAAGCTAAGGGCAATATTATTGCATTCCTAAAGGTATCCTATGGCATTGATGAACCTTAAACATGCTATCAAACAGTAAAAGCTTCCATATCATTTAGAGAGCTTTTATAGGAATGGACTGAAGTTAGAAGACTAACTTTTGTCTTGGACTGAAGAAACAGGTTTCTGCTATTCTAACACTACATAAGTATGTCAAGGACATTGAAGAACCATCAAGTACCATAAATAAAAATTTTGCCATTCAAAAGTGTGTTCCAAAATCCATCAACACAGAAAAAATGTTGAAAGATTTTTTTTTCTCCAATATCTACAAAATCGTTTTAAAAAATACCCAGGAATTACCTAATTAAACAAAGACTAAATATGTAGAAGGAAGAGTAATCAAATTTTCATGTAATTCACAGGGGTCATTCAGATCATTCACTTAGGACACACCTAGTTATATGAACTAGTATTCCTCTGAAGGAGGAGAGAGAAGCAACTTTGTACTAGCATTGTTAGTGATAATCACTGGCAGAAATTAGCCTTCATATAAAAAAAAAAAAAAAAAAAAAAGGATTTCTTATTGTATTATCCAAAAAAAAGAGCTCCTATTTTATTATATAACTTTTTTTTTTTTTTTACCACATAAATCACTGATAAAATAGAACAGAACTGACAATGGCCCTTTTCCACATGGCTTAAAAATAATGATTTGTGAACACAAATACTTTTCTTGATGTTTAATTCTATCCCTGGCCCTTGTTTAGCAGCAGTAGTATGCACAAATGCCTTAATTTATTATCTTTCTGCTGGTCTTCTCCATGTTTGCAGTGATTCCCTGCCATCTCACAGAAGGAAAACTATGCCTTATAATACCTTAATACTATTCTGCCATTACATTATTGACTGCCAAATAAATTTTCACAGCCTATAACTCAATAGTCCTGCAGTGCCATTTGAATAGCTTTTGCATGCTTAACAACTAGAACAAAGCTAAAAGTAGAAATGATGAATTAAACTACCTCAATGTCCCATCTTTGACTGTGTTTGGCACTATATGTATAAGATTATAAGAACAGAGCAGCCATTTTCCTCTTATATATGCAGTCCAATAGGATCAGTGCATATTTCAACATTCAACCAACCTAAAACCTTGCATACACACGCCAATAATGAACCAAAATGATGAGTAAACTTGGCTTTACATCTAAGTGTGTTCTCACAAGGCTAACTTGTGTTCTGGAGTAACATGCAGTAAAAAAACCAGTGTAACTGTTAAGTCACAACATAATACATGGCTCCTGCAAATGCGTTTTGCTTTACTTTGAGGTTAGTTCTATATAAGAAAGTAGTCTTAAGCATCTAATTTTAGATATCACTCAACTGGTGTTTCATGACCCAGAAATATATTAAGTGCTACATAAAATTTCTTCTGTGACTGAAATAATTTATACCTAAGAAATATGATCAATGCATGCATGGTCTAAGCCATACTTACATCTTACATCTTATACATACATCTGTGCACGTATTAGGGAGAAAAATGGTAAATGCAGTCTCACTGAAAACTGTAGTGATTGTACTCAGATGTTTCACAGAAAAATTTTTTAATTATTTTTGGAATTAAATGAGTTGATATTAGGTCTTAGAATGACCCTGTGTTTTGACTTTTAGGTGGTATATATTATAATATGATAAATATCAAGTTAAAATGAAACATTATCTATTCAAGATATTTTTCATTTCAATTTCATTTTCTGGAATATTCTGAAATTTTTAAGGTTCATTCCAAAACAAATTAAAAGTAAACCTCAAATGTCAAACCTCCTGTTAAATGGAACTTCCACTCTAACTTTCTATGATAAGTTAAAAGGAAAAGTAACAGCAAAAACTGAAGAACTACTTATAGAACTGCAGTGATCAGTACAAAGGGCAAGTACTTTCACCAGGAATGTATGTGAATAGGTGGTCTAAAATACCATAGATATAAAATTTTAATTGTACCTGAAAGTTATCAACAACATATTTATTTTAGTGAAAAAAAAGTGTATGTTCAAATGCATAATTCACTCATTTAATTGCCTATATTTCCCTTTAGACATATATTTATTTAGAATATTTCCACTGTCTCAGGGAATATATCACTGATCCTATGCTTATTGCCTTCTAGTATGATACCCTGTTTTTGGTATAGTCTCCTGAGGGGACAAGAAAGATGGCTTTGATGTCAGCTTCAGTGATTCCACAATATCAAAGGCAAGCAAAATTAATGATAACAGTGAAAGAAACTGCAAAACATAGTCCTAGAGACCTGAATTTCACATTCTCTAAGCATATGCCTTTCAGGATTGCCTCTCTGAATACCACTGCTAGTTAAAAAATAACTCAATAGTTTATTTCTTTTATGTAGCAAGAAATATAACCTTTTATGCTGGCTCTGTTGCTAATGGGTAGCCTTTGAGCAACGGCAAACCTAATGGGAGATATTCACAGTTTGTGATTTACAGTTTAACTAGATGAAATGCTCAGAAGAAAAGTGTTTACTAGGATTTAAAGAATTTCAAAAAAATTACCTAGTAAGTTAACATCATCTTTTCAAGTTGCAAAATTGTTTAAGCTTTTTCCCCAAAATTCAACTAAATGGAGCCAAAGAGTTTCAAAGTAAAAAAAAAAAAACCAAAAACATTATGGATTTCCTTTTTGGTATAAGCATAAAACGGTTTCACAGAAGACATTATGATAAAAAAACAAAACAAAACACTACACTAAACAACAACTAAATGAACTAAGTGAACAAACCGGTTAAAAAAAAAAAAAAAAAAAAAAAAAAAGAATAAGTTGTTTGTATAAAAGGATGAGTGAAGACAATTTCAAACACTGTCAAAAGTTCTGGAAAGTTTCTATATCTGTACTGATGGGAAAAAAACCCAGCCATGTTAGATGTTTAAAAACCATAGCAGTTAACACAAGGAAAGCTAAATACCATGCAGTTCCTTATCTGTGGAGTTCTCTAGTATGAATGAGAAGTTTTGTCTTGTGGCAGATAGTCTAGCATGCAATACCCTGTTTGAAAGCAAGTTACTTACATAGGCTGTTGTTTAGAAGATATAGCGTATATGAGCACAGCTCAAAACAAAGAGGTAGTTTAAAACAACACTAAAATCTGAACATTAACCATAATACTTAGATGCCTGGCCAGGTTCCTGACCTCCACGGTCAAACAAAATTAGGGTACATGTTTCAGCCCACGCAGACATTTTATACACCTGGGATATAGTTCTTCTTGGTCTTTATTTGCTTCCAGCAAAAACTATTGGCAAAAGTTCATTTCAGTTGCTAGTTATCAATGGTTGCCAGTGCTTTACTTGTTTGATATACAGACATAGGGGATAATGGCATTTCTAATTTAATGTCTTTTTGCCTGCTTTGTGAAAGAACTCTCCAAGTCTTGCTGAACACATTAGTATTGAGGCAGCATATTTGGCATTTATCTTGCTTGATGATGAATAATGGGGAAGAGCTCTCTGTTTTTATGATGAAATCTCACAAAGTGAAATCTGAATAGAAAATAACACAGTTGCAGAGCTTTCAAAGTGAAGTAAACAAAGTATGAAAAAAACTTGGAAACTGCCTTTAAGAGTCTTTGAAGAAGAGTATTATTGTTGTCTTGAAAAGTCTAAGGAAGAATTTTATAATCTCATTTAATTATAAATTTATCAAGACAGTGGTGTAGAACGATGCTTGTAATCTCTTAATTCATTTAACTCAGAATCCCACCCCAAAACAGTAAAAAAAAATCTAGATATGCTAACAGCACTGTGACAGCAAATGGTGGAAGATATAAGCATTTAGTTTCTATAGAGATGTAGACACAGTGCTGCTCTTTCACAGCAAAAATGAGTTGTCAGATATGTAGTTCACAGGATGACAGAATCACAGATTAACTCATGTTGCAAAGGACCTCTAGAGGTCATCTAGTCCAACCCGCTCCTGCAAATTCAAAGCAGGGCTAATCTGATCAGAAGGTTTAGAAACATGTCCAGATATCTCGAACACCTTCAAGGACAGAAATCCCACTGCTTCTCTCAGCAGCTGTTCCAGTGTTTGTCTGCCATCATTGCACATTAGAAAAATCCTTGTATCTAATCTGGATATCCCATGTTCAAGCTTGTGGCCGTTGTCTCATGTCCATTCCCTGGGCACTTTCAAAAAGAGTCTGACTCCATCTGATCAGGTACAGACAGCAGTAAGATACCCCCTTCACCTTCTCGCCCACTGTTGAACACAGAAGTCCTCTAGGCCACTCTGTATACATCCTGTGCTCCAGCCCCCAGGCATCCTGGTGGGCCTCTGCTGGACTCTCTCCAATAGGTCAATATCTTTCTTGTACTGAGGAGCCCTAAACTGGATACAACACTCCAGATTTGGTCTCACAAGTGCCAAATAGAGGAGAAATATCATTTCTCTGGACTTACTGCCCACAAGGCTTATTAAAACAGTCCAGGATGTGACTGGCTGCCTTTGTTGCAGGAGCACACTGCTGTTGACAGGTGTTAGAAGATGAGACAATCCACTCACAGAATGGAAAATTTAGGGGATAATTTTTTATATCTTCTATATAAAAAGCTCACTTGTAAGTTAGTATTCCTCCTCACAAAAGCCTGTGTAATAGAACCTTAAGCAAGTAACAACTAAACATTAATTGAACAATGGTCATTCTTCCTCCTACTGATGTCAAGCCAACCCTCAGAATACTGACAACATAATGAAGTCTAAGGATTTAATAGAGATCATGACACCATATTATGTTGAGGGTGACAGAGTCAATATTATTTTTGTGCACTTGCTGAAGCTTTTCACACTGGAAATTAGTAAAGCTTTATCTGCTTTTTCAGTTCTAGTTTTCAGAACAAGAAGCAGAAGTATATCACACCCTGTGCATAGGAAAGAAGTCCTTGCAGTGAGGTTTCTGATCACTAGCTACAAATATGTACCATATATATATTGTGTTTTATTTAATCAGCTATAAAGCTTTACAAAGGAAGTTAAACATAAGCAACAAATTCCAAACAGTAATGTAAAAGAAGTGCAGATGACCAGAATCCAGAATCCAGAAGTGGCTTTGAAGATTAGATAATTTACAATGGTTGTGGTTTTTGAATGCCATTGAACTTATACTCTGATCTATTTTTTTTTCAGGCAGCAAAAATACTTAGAAGTTTTACTGAAATTTTAACATCAGCTCTCCAAGAACAAGCAATGAAATTTTTTTCCAGATTCAGTAAAATCACTACAGAATCATGAGAAAAGTATAGTTGGCCATAAAGGAATGTTTAAAACTTGCCTACAGTTGCAGAATACAGTCACATTAAGTCAAGAACTGTAAGTGTAACAATAACAAAATAATAATTTTGTACCCAAGAGAGGAAGAGTGCTCTAAATTTCTCTGCAGATGGGAAATTTCCTGATTATTTCAGAGGAAGAGTTCTCTTCACACAACTGTAGCTCAGATCCCCACCAAAGATGAATCTCACAGACAAATCATGCTATTTCCAAGGCTTCATTGGGTAGCTTGAAACTAACAGATAAAGATGTCCAAATATGTCAAAATGTTAATCTTTTTTTATCACTTTATGCACTGTCAACTTTACTTTAGCACAAAAGCCATCAGTATTTCATGTGCATTCTTTTCCAGCTATAGTGATGCTGTTTTGAAAAGAAGCAAAGACTTTTCTAAAATTAAACTGATACACAGTCAGTACTGTTAGAAGCCATTTTGTGTTAAATGAAGACTGCTGAATAATGATTAACATTTTTCTCTAAAACCAAAATGATCCACAGAGACTAGTCTTAATGTAGTAAAGAATGATTTCTTGCAAATCTATCTGGGCTGCACCACATGAATGTTTTCATCCAACCTTCAACATCTAAACAATGAAGACAAATGGCATTTCTAAAAAAAACCCCTGCTGCTCTGTGTATTTCTAGGGTGTATCCATATGCAGTTATCTTGTTGAATAAATAGTTGGTTTGTAAGCTCTCTTGACCAAATCGTTGTTGATTCTAAATTATGGAAAAGAAAACTAAAGAAATCAAAACAGTTTCACTTCGAAATGTGTGGACCATCTACATCTTACCAGAGTAGTTTGGCTATGTGTCCTTTCTAGTAACTTAAAACTGTTTACCACTGTGTCACAGGTTTCCCACTGAAGAAGTAAATGGACACATTCTCCTAGTAGTCTTAGGTCTGTGTGGTATGTTTGGGGTTTTTTTGTTTTATCTCATTTGTTTTGTCCTAAGTCAAGGTCTAAAGTCTTTACGAGATTTTGAAAACATCATCAGTCCCAGTGCAGATAGTAAGCCATGTTTCAGTAAAAGCTTAGAACAAAATTTAGGTTTATGATTATATTCAAGGCTTTTTAAAATGCAGATAAAGGGTGAAGATGGACAAAAAAGACGTAACATGCAAGAAAGGGCTGATATTAATTAGAATTACTTTATTTTTTCTGATGGGCTTTAAAAGTAAAGACACAGTTTAAGTATGAGGTAAAAGGAAAGCAGATCCAATTGCAGTGAGTGAACAGGAGTCACTTGATCAAACAGCTAGGGTTGGAAAATCTTATTTGCAGCAGGATACAAATAGGAAAGACTGCATTTGGCATGGTCAAAGAAAAAAGTGTTAGACTATGGGACAATATTTTGGAGAAATATGTGGATGGTTACAGAGGGCCATATCTTTGTGATCTTATAAAGAATAACCTCTGAGCATTAGACATTTTTTACTGAAACTGATGCCTGAGTTGAAGAGTATGCTTGGTTTATGGGACTTCTTGATAGAATATATTGAATTGTTTGAAAAAGTGGTTGGAAAATGTAGGTAATATGTGAGGCATGGAGAAGCAATAAGAAATTTCCTTTATTCATATTAAGCACTATCTGTTAGGTAGATATTCTGGAGACCTCACAAACAGGTTGGAGTTTTCATGCAGAAACAGGACAGGATAAGGACATTGACATAGACCAGTAAAATGACTTACGATTCTTTAGTGCAACATATATCTTCTATTTTGCTGTTTATTGATGTTAGTCACTTGACCTTGTCACTCAAGGCAAAAAAACTCCCACAGTGCAGATAAATTCTTATGATACAGAAACATCTTCTAAGGCCAGAAAACGTCCCTTTTATTCCATTCCCCTAGTGCAACAAGATGCTATATATTGAAAGCATGATACTACATGTCCTGAACATCTTGGAGTTGTGAGTGATTTTATTGGAAACTAAATTACAGAATCACAGAATCATAAAGGTTGGAAAAGACTTTGAAGATCATCTAGTCCAACCATTAACCTAACACTGAATGTACTCAACCACACCGTATTCCTCAGCGCTATGTCAACCCGACTCTTAAACACCTCCAGAGATGGGGACTCCACCACTGCCCAGGGCAGCCCATTCCAATGTCTAACAACCTGTTTTGTAAAGAAATACTTCCTAATATCTAGTCTAAACCTTCCCTGGCACAAATTGAGGCCATTACCTCTTGTTCTATCGCTTGTTACTTGGTTAAAGAGACTCATCCCCATCTCTCTGCAACCTCCTTTCAGACAGCTGTAGAGGGTGATGAGGTCTCCCCTCAGCCTCCTCTTCTCCAGACTAAACAACCCCAGTTCCCTCAGCCGCTCCTCGTACGACATGTGCTCCAGACCCTTCACCAGCTTTGTTGCCCTTCTCTGGACACGCTCGAGTAATTCAATGTCCTTTTTGTAGTGAGGGGCCCAAAACTGAACACAGTAATCGAGGTGCAGCCTCACCAGTGCCGAGTACAGGGGTAAGATCACTTCCCTGTCCCTGCTGGCCACGCTATTTCTGATACAGGCCAGGATACCATTGGCCTTCTTGGCCACCTGGGCACACTGCTGGCTCATGTTCAGCCACCTGTCAATCAACACCCCTAGGTCCCTCTCTGACTGGCAGCTCTCCAGCCACTCCTCCCCAAGCCTGTAGCGCTGCTGGGGGTTGTTGTGGCCCAAGTGCAGCCCCTGGCATTTGGCCTTACTGAAACTCCTACAGTTGGCCTTAGCCCATCGCTCCAGCCTGTCCAGGTCTCTCTGCAGAGCCTCCCTATCCTCGAGCAGATCAACACTCCCACCCAACTTGGTGTCGTCTGCAAACTTACTGAGGGTGCACTCGATCCCCTCATGGAGATCATCAATAAAGATGTTAAACAGGAGTGGCCCCAAAACTGAGCCCTGGGGGACACTACTTGTGACTAGCCACCAACTGAATTTTACTCCGTTCACCACAACTCTTTGGGCCCAGCCATCCAGCCAGTTTTTTACCCAGCGAAGCGTGTGCCCATCCAAGCCACAAGCAGCCAGTTTTGCCAGCAGAATGCTGTGGGAAACAGTGTCAAAGGCCTTACTAAAGTGAAGGTAGACAACGTCCACAGCCTTTCCCTCATCCAATAAGCAGGTTGCCCTGTTGTAGAAGATCAGGTTTGTCAAGCAGGACCTGCCTTTCATAAACCCATGCTGACTGGGCCTGATCATCTGGTTGTCCCACACGTGTTGTGTGATGGTACTCAGGATGAGCTGCTCCATCAGTTTCCCAGGCACCGATGTCAAGCTGACAAGCCTATAATTTCCCGTATCATCCTTCCGACCCTTCTTATATATGGGCATTATGTTGGCCAGTTTCCAATCTGTCAGGACCTCCCTGGTCATCCAGGACTGCTGGTAAATGATGGAAAGCGGCTTGGCGAGCACCCCAGCCAGCTCCTTCAGCACCCTCAGGTGTATCCCATCCGGTCCCATGGACTTGTGTGTGTCTATGTGATGCAGTAGGTCACTGACTATCTCCTCCTGGAATGCGGGGGGGGGTTGTTCTCCCAGTCTCTGTCTTCTGGCTGAGGAGGCTGGATTCCCTTAATACAACTCGTCTTGCTATTAAAGACTGAGGCAAAGAAGGCATTAAGCACCTCAGCCTTTTCCTCATCAGTCATTACCATGTTTCCTCCTGCGTCTAGCTATTGAAGTACTTATAGAAACATTTCTTGTTATTTTCGACTGCTGAAGGCAGATTAATTTCTAGCTGGGCTTTAGACCTCCTGATTTCCACCCTGCATAGCCTCACAGCATCTTTATAATTATTATGAGTGGCTAGCCCCTTCTTCCAAATGCCGTAAACTCTCCTTTTCTCCCCAAGTTGCAGCGAAAATTACCTATAGTATAGGGTGTGACTCGCAATATAACTTTTGTGGTGTGGTTCACAGCTTTTTTTCCCCATCAGCAATGCAATATTCATTTAAATTCACAGGTAAAAATGTGTTGTGTTATGCTGAAGTTGAGAAAATTGTTTTACAATAAGACTGTTTATAGTAGTGTACTAAGGTTGAAAAAATGCATGTATATATCAGGAAGAATAATGACAATATTAATGCTTAAGATTTTTCATTATAACTTCCACCAGCCATCTCTGTTATAAAAACCCCAGGAATCCCAGACAGGGACTAGGATCTCATTGTTCTAATTTATGACTACAATCCTACTCCAGAAGTCCATAGTTCATTCTAAAGAAAAAAAAAAGGCTATGAGACCAACTTCTCATGTATATATTATCTAACAATAATAATTTAATATTTTCTAGAAAATATAGTTTATATTAAGTCAGTGTTAAATCTTATACAATATTTGCTGTATAATGATAATAAAATCGAATGCCTTTATTGTTTCAAGCCCTTATTTAGACATTTGGAAATTTACAACAAAGCACAAAGTTTGCATACTGTACATATAGAATACAATATTTACTCATGAAACAATGCTACATATAATATATTAATACAAAGGAATGTCCACTCCTTGAGAGCATGCTACAGTCTTCTCCAATATTCTTTGTTTATTAAGTTGGAGGGCTTTTTTATTTAGGAAAGGAAATATACTGAGAAACACCTGAAAAGCAAGAAACATTGCACAAGTTTCTCTACAAGAAAGGACAACAGGATGACTATGAATAAAGAGGTACAAGAGTATACACAAATTATAGTTTAAGTTTTGTCTTATTAATAAGAGGATACAGGAGCATGTTATGCTACTAGGTGAAGTCTCAGACTTTTAATGTATGATTTGATTTCTTAGAGATGCATATAGGTGTCTTGGATGAAAGTATTAACACAGTAATGATTTAACAGGAAATCTAGATTTATTAATAACTAACAGCAATTTATCATCACAAAATAATTCAGAAATGTTGAAAGAAAGAAAAGCAACTTATTTACAGATTCTAAAATGACAAGATTCACGCTAACTTACTTAACAGTACCTTAATTTATACTTACATACATGCACATACACAAAATGTACAAACACACACACAGAAACAAAAGTATCTGGATCCAGTAGAATGAAGTACATACCCACACACCAATAAACAGAGAAAGAATGGGTGAAAGAGAAGCCAGCTCGAAGGAAAATTTCCCTCTCAAGTTTAGAGTAAATACTCACAATGCCTTGGCACTCCTGAACAGGCAATAATTGAGATGAGCTGGTGGACTTCGCCCTGGCCTTCCATCAGCTCTGGCAGCAGATGACACCTTAAGGGTTTTGGTACCTCCAGGAGAGCTCAAAGGGTCTCCCTTGTGGTCGCCATTTATAGGGTCCAAGATAATTGACTTTTGTCAGATACCTTCTGGTGCCTTCCAGCAGTTGCACAAGAACTTGATGAATGTGCAACTCTGTTATTGTTCCCATTTGACCACATCCCAGGTACAGGTGTGCCAGGCCCTTAGGAGATGATGGGCTGATTTAACCCTTTCTGAGCAATTGGGAGGGGCAGGAGCCAGGCTCGTTAAGGAGAAGCCTTAATATTATCAGTCCTTATCTCCACAGATTGGTGTATAGCTCGGGGGATGTGGGTGGAATCACACCTAGCACCAGCAGCCCAACAAGGAGGGGCAGGGAGGGGTGAGAATTGCACCACCACAATAGGAAAACTGAAATACTTGGTGACAGAATTTTTTTTTTCTCACTGTCTCCTCTGCAGACACAGATCAAAGAAAGCTAGATTGCTATTTATTGTATTTGGCATCCTAGTAAAAATTCTGGATATTTGCACTATTTAATCACCTACTAAGTTCCACTAGTTTTTATCCACCAAAATTAGCAATTCATATCTCCAAGTAAACAGAAAATATAGAAAATTAAATAGAAAAATATAGACATGGCACTAATAAATAAATGGATAAAATAAATATATTAAACTGCTCTGGTTTATGTTTTGTCAGCATGTTCATTTTCAGGGGCTTATAACAGTAATAAAATGCTGTCAGCCAGCTTTCAAAACAGTCAGATAAGAAACACCTGTATTTTGCTTCTTTGACAATTAAAAATATTGGCCCACAAAAAATTTTCATTCTTCAAAATAAATATATACAAAGAAACATTTTTTCCTGTACAACAGTAAAATTCAGTATTATTCTTTTTAAGAACTGGTTAAACTCAAACAGGAATAAAAAAATTTGGAGTATTAAAAAATAAATACACTGTTAAATTGTTTACTCTAAGAATATTGGCTTTTTATTGTTTTTGTTATGCTTATGTGAAGCAATAATATATTGAGGAAAATATCACTCAGTAAAGAAGAATGCAAGAGTCACTGTTAGACTCTTCTTATTTTCCAGAAGCCATAGCTTTGCAAGGTGCTTTACAGACAGAAAAAAAGTCAGGGTTCCTGACCCGGAGAACTTTGACTAATTTTTAATCTTTAAATAAGAGAGTTGGTGATCAGAGGAGAGAAAGACTGGAATAAAAAGTTCTATAAGAAGTGAAATGCTGAGTTAACACAGAGATGGCATGGGCACATCTATTCATTATTTTGTGTTTGCTTGTTTTTATTATATCTTGTATTCCAGAGTGAGCTTTAAGGCAATTGTGGTTTTTATTAAGAAAATGCTCCAGGGGAAGTTTATTTGAAATTGTTCTCACCAAATATGGGCTTAAGCTTTAAAGTTTTTACCACAGTTTTCAATCTCATAAAGTTCAGATCTCTGAAGACTTCATGCAAATTCTTACATTCAGTATAGACAGGAGCTGGATTCTGTAAGTAGTTATGCAGATCTTTCTAGTCCTTTCAGAGGGCAACCAAAGTAAAATGCCATTGGGTTAGTTTGTAAATTTAATTAATTTGTGGGATGGAACGTAATAGAAAAAAGACCTATATCTGAGAATTATTTGGTGAGTTTTTAGGATAAGAGATGATTTCTTTGCCAGTTATGAAATGTAGAAAATCAGTAATATTATTAAGCTTAAAAAACTGTAAGTATGAACAGAGTCTTTGGTCCACTATATTGTCACAATATATTTGTATATCCTTTTCTGGCCTATTACATTATTCCTTCATTTGAGATCAATACAATTTGCACTCATGCCAACAGCAAAACTTCTTCCTGGGTTTGAATCTGGAGGGCTGGGATCTCTAATATCAGCAGGGGGCTTGCTTATCCACAGCTTCTTCAGTGATGAGAAACTATTATCTCTCCCTACCCTTTGTTTTGTGAGCAAAGAACACTATGTGACATACATTCAATTTATCTTTTAGCATGCTGTGTCAAATAAACTATATAATTTAGGTCAATATATGCTGAAATGATGGTCTTGCTAACAGTATAGCTTTTTCTTTAGTTAAAATAAGAAGTTACAGAAATTTAACTTCAATTAAAATCAGGTCTTATCATCCTTACTGTTCTAAACAAATTATGTTTGCTGTAGTTGGAAAGAGAATTGGGGGAGGGGGGATTTTTTTAACATATTGGGCCCGATTCTTCTTGATTGTTTAAAAAGTGATGACAAGCAAATATTATTTTCCAGCATATTAAATTATTTGTCAGTCCAGAGTATTACAGGGTATAAACATATTAGAACAATAGTTTGAAATAATATTCTTCCGATTTCTATGATTTCTGACTTTACTTCTCTAACAGTTATTGCTAAAATTTCATAGTCCTAATGCGGTATTATAACAAGTAGCTGTATCAGGAGGAAAAGGCAAAAAGGAACAAGAAGCAAACTTTGCACAGTGAGAAATTATCGCATGTGGTCAGCTCCTTGCCTATTCATTTATATTTCATCTTTTATGTCTTCTGAAACAAGAAAAATTCATATTGTACTGTGCTGACTTCTTTAATTAACTCAATAGAGAACAACATGGTCTAGTAGCTGCTATGGCCATTAGGAAGCAAAACTGAAAAAATGATGTGTGGAATGCTGAAAAGGAATAGAAGGCTTTATTCCAGCAGAAAAGTCATTAACAAACTAACAATGATAGAATGAGCAAAATAAAACTGTTGAGGAATACAAAGAAATAGTTCCTTTTTTTTTTCCCCCCCCCGACATGACTGAGTTTCCGGCTATTGAAGCGATATAGTATCTCACGTGTTTTTAATGGACAGATTGTCAGAAAATATTTGGTTTTGAATCTGCATCTGTATCTTCATTTTGGTAAAATTCTCATTTGTCTGTGTACATTTAATAGTGGGAGGAATAAAATAGATTTTGTCTTTTTCTCCTTTACTAAGATCAAGGTTTTCTTTGAAGCACATTTTCTTTGGAATAAGATGCTGAAGTACATCGCTTATCTTCTGTAAGAAGTCTAAGTCTCTGACTGAAGTACTAAATGTTTTTCCTAGAGAGGAATATAGATTATCTTGACATGTTCCTCTACAGATGAATGAACTATTATAACATCTTCCACCTAGTAAATGACAAGCTGACATTTTCTTTTAGATAAGTACAAACACTTATCCTCTAATAACTACTTGGGTATAGAACCATTTGTTTTAAAAATCTTATTGTTTCATGTAGTCAATATGTTAGACATTTCATTTAGAAAGAAATAACTTTTGAGAATTGCTTGACTTGAAACTAGTAAGAGCAAAAGAAAGAGATACACTAAATCTTTTGCTCATTAAAGTCCTGATAAAAAGTAGGCAAGGCAGCGAGTAGAAATAAATTCTTTGTTTACTTAACATGTCGAGACTGACTCCTAAAACAATGAGAGGTATTCCTGCACATCTAGAGGAAGTTTTAGCATCTTGAATTTGATTTTTCTTTCCCCTTTAAAATATTACTTGTATTTTTAATTTCCAGCCCAAGATTTTGTTAAAGCTCCATCTATGTTAAATCAGCAGGTGGCAAAGAAACTTGCTTAAACCTTTGATTCTGTCCTTAAATCACACACAAAGGATGCTTCCAAATGTTGCAGAATGGGAGATACATACTATTACCAGCCACTGTTCATAGTTTCTGCAGAAACTGGGCACAGTAGAGTTAATCAAAGATGAAGATATAACATTAATTCTGACTGGGCTAACTTGGTGTCTAAAGGTCAAAACCTTAGGTCTTTTGAAAAGTGGTTGTATTTCAGCAGCTGCTATTACTGGGCTTCTGAAGCAGAACACTGAAAATCCATTTCCACTAAAAAGTCACATACATAGCATCATATCTTCTGAACTTCCTATATTTTTTGACATGCCCCATTATAAGAGTAAACCAGATGTAGCTAGTCTGCATCTGGACACTTGAGAGCATCCTAAGACTACACTGATATTGATTGCCTGTTCTGGCCTGTTTTGCCATGCTCCATGCTCTCCCTATGCTCCTCTCACACTTTCTTTCCCTCAGCTACTGCTGTTATGTTTTTTACTCATCTTCTCATTGATCTCACGTTCTTTTGGAGTCAACCTCTTCTCCAATTTTCTTTACATATACTAGCCATTTAGTTCTTGCTTGCCAAACCACAGAATAAAAACTTTAAAACAATTATAGAAAAAAAGGAAGTAAACAAAATGCTTATGAGCTAGAATGCCAGACTTTTCAGAACAGGGAACAGATCAGAAAGTGAGCATTTTATGACAAGCATAAGTGTAATTTATGGTCCTGATCCACACTATTAAAGATGCTCTATGAATTGACTGCCTCAGCACTAGGATATAAACATAGCCCTTGCTTCTTTGTTTCTTTACCTCACTCAGTGGCTTTTTATGTGAGAAAATCCTGATAGATTATGGGCTGTGATCATCAAAATCTAGTTTGAGTCTAAACAAATGTAGATTGCCAACACAACAGGGGTGATAGATCTCTGAAAAAAAAGTTTAGTTTCATGTAACATGCTATTGCATGGTCTTTTCTGCAAATAAAAGTGTAATTGTGACAATTCAACACTGCAAATACCATGAAGTGAAAGTATTCACATGAAAAGAAGATACTGCATACAAACATCTCTTTGGCATTACATCACATAATGTATAGCAAATGTCTTTCTTTTATAAAATTGTTAAAGGAAACAATTGTTATCTTGATTTTACCAATTTATAGAAAGTAAAGTATTAGAATTCCTCTTTATTTATATTAAAATGCTTTTAAAAAAGGAAAAAAAAAAAGTTAACCAAAAAAAAAGAAAGTAGAAGTATTTTATTTGATACGTTATTCTATGTAGAAATTAACCAAGAGCAGAAAATTTTCAAGGATATAAAATCTTAATCCTAGGATGGAAATTTTCTTTATTTTTACCTTTTTGAACATTATTACTTTCCATCAGTTTCTTGTCTGTGGGAAATAATACATGAGTAAGCAAAAAACATATTTTACAATATAAGCAGAACACATGAGTAAAGTTATATGTTCAAAACTACTAGAGTCAAGAAGTTTTTTATCTCCTAAGTAACTTTCTCATAGCTCGTTATTCATGTGGAATTGACACTGACATTATATGGCTTTTTGTTTTTCCTGGTTTTGGTTTGGTTTATCTTCCCCTTTTGCTTTGGACTGGAGAATGGAGAAGCCTACATTATTTTTACATGTACACAGACCTTATCCCTTCAGTGTTCAGCATGAAATTTAAACAAATTAAACCAAATGCCATATTCCCTCTTTTATGAATATCTTCAACTTTTAAACTATTGCAATCAAATGCAAGCCCATGGTACATAAAAATAAAACCCCGGATTCCACATGTAAAATCCCTCTGGAGTACAAGACTGTGGGAGAACTGGTGTTTGATATCCGTCTCTTTTATCTCTCATTGTAGATACAGTAATTCTGGCCATATGTGGTCTGCTTTTAATTGAGGCTTTGTGTGAAATTTTGTATTCTTTGATGCAAGATTTCAAAGCTACAATGTAAGGTTGTGAGGTGACCAAAAAAGGTCATAAGAAAACCCTAGAGTATTGTCACTGTCTTGAACAGCAACGTAAGAATGTGACTAATTCTTTAGCTGAGTCTGGAAAAAAAAGGGGACTGACATTGCAGTAACATAAAACAGTAGCTGTGATTGAAGGTGGTGACAAAATCCCCTTTACTTATAATGACAGCAGGGATCAGGCCTGTGATAAACTAGTTTTTCTTCATGCTATGTTGTAGCCTTTGCTTGGGTGATCAAAGTGATTGGTTTCATTAGTTTTTGTGTTTGGGCTTGTTTGGGGTTTTTGAAATTAATTTCCCCGTTATTTTTGGTACACATTTGCCATTCCACTATACTGTAGAATTTATTTACTCTACTGGTCATGGACCGATTTTTCCTTTTAACTCAATCTTATTTTAATATTTCTTTCCTATACATCTCATTCCTGGCTCCTAGGCAGGATAGTGCAGATAAAGCAGGTTTTCAAATTTCTTGCCAGAAGGGCTAAAATATATATAAATATATATATATATATAAAAATAAGAAGTGAGTTATTTAAACTGATATAGTACAGATGTACTGTTTTGGGCATTGCATAATAAATTAGACATAAAATGGGACTGAAGTCTCAGAACTGAATAAAAACTGTATATATTACATGGGGGAACTATTTTATTTTTGATTTAGAAACTAGGAGAGGGTGTGTGTTAATTCAGCTACTTTGGTAAAGCACAGCAGCCGTCTGTTTCCCCACACAGGCAGACTCACTGCCTGCCAGCTTGAAGCATGGGCAAGGAAATCTCACCTCTGCCTGTGCACTGACCCTTTTCCTGGAAAATACCCAGTTTATTGTGTTACAATGTCCTGGGTTGTGTTAATGTTTTCTGCGTTTAAAATACAACATTTTACTCAGCCTCTTTGAAACGATGGTGAGAGAAGCACAATCACAGACATTCACACACTACTCATGAAAGTGAGTTGCACAGAAACTGTGAAGATCACAAGAACTGAAGAACAAATTTTAATTAGCTCTCCAAGTTCATGTCTTTGTGCTGATGTTGTACAGGTGCTTTTGGGCTGTAACGGCTGACATGCAAACTTCAGACAGTTTTGGCAATTTGGATAAAAATATCCCAGAATCTGCTGCTTGGCTAGAGACTCTCAAAACGAGTCGTTTTTTCAGAAAAAGTCACACAGGTGTGATTCTTGTTCAGTTGGCCTGAATGGTGGGCCACCTTTCCTACAGTTAATAGGAGTGGCTGAGTAAGTGGCAGTTTGTGAAAATCAGGCTGTCAGATGAGAAATCATGGAACCTCTGCGTGTGTGTGTGCACATATGTACACACAGTGATGATGCTCCCACTTCTTTGGGCTCTCTGAAGGATCTGGGGAAGGTAAACATGTCTGTCCTTGGCTATTTTTGAGGCTGAAAATTAGATTAAAGCTGAGAAATGCAGGGAAAAGTGATCAGGAGAAAACTTGAGCAGCAACGACTGTTTTGTGTCTTTAAAAAATCTGTTCATTCTGAATGCTCCTGCAGAAGTGATTTAGTACATCTGTTACTTTAAATAGCAGACTATTGATTACTTGGCTTAATGCAACTGCACTGTGTGCAGTAAGAAAATGCTCATTTCGTTGAATCACCCAAGTTGCCACCATGAAATAACATGCTTGTTTCTTATCAAATTCATTGACATTGCATGTTGCCATCCCCAGAGTCATGGTTTTCTACAGAGCTTGAACATATTTTGACCCATTCATTTTTACTGCTTTCTCCAATAACTGATTTCGTATATAGCACCAGGACAGATGCAGGCCTTTGAACCAAAGTGTAGTGCAAGGATGACAGGATGCAAAAGTCAGAAAAAGCTATCAATTTATATAAAACGCTGCAGAATAACATATTTCTTTTGCTTTCACATTTATCATGATAGCATATGAGTCAGAGAACTACTTAAAATAACTTTTTTTAAAAGAATATATGCAGGGTATCTTCTGCACCAGACCTACATGAAAGAACATTGGTTCTAGTGCTGCTGCCTGGCCATAGTACAGAGATATTAATGATGCTTCAAAACAAATAAATACACAGATATATATACATGTATGGGCAATTCTAGAATTCTGAGTACAATAATCCCCTCCCCAGAGGGGCATAGTCCCCCTGCATCCCAGTGAGCTGAACAGGGTCAAGGTCAGGACTAGTCCTGGCAGGACTGGGTGGTTGAGGCAGCAGACTGGAGGTGACAAGGCACATGGCCAGACATGGCCACGGCTTCAACAAAACTTAGGCAGGTACCAAGGGTGAGAATCTCACATCAATTTTAAACCAAGCATTATCTTTGAATTTAACGATAAAGGAAGATTGTGAGCCTGCCCTTTTACACACTGTATCATTTACTGTCTCATAAACCAAAAACAGTGCAAAAAGTGTTAAGACTCTCATGCTGGCCTACAACACAGCCAGCAAAGACATCTACCTTGCTCTGAAAATCATGTTGGGATTTGAGTCACACAAAATATGTCAACTTTTTGCAATGATTGCATAAAGAGTTGCTGAAGTGCACAATTATTGTGAACTTGGCCTTTTTCACCAACATATTGCTTATAGAATACTAACATATTTCATTATTTTTAACACAGAAGGGACTGGAGTTCATTCCTTCTTTTTTTCTTCTTTTCTTGCTTGTGAAATCTGTGATAATGGTTTCCCAGTAATGTGAAAACAAAACTTTCTATCACTGTTTGTGGCATAGTGGTCAATAATCCAAATGAAAACATGGAGCTATTGCCAGAAAAATTAGTATATTTCAACATCCCTCAAAATCCAGTCATGCAGGAACTCAAAGAAGAATTTAGAATTTGGTTACCAGCTACTACAAGTGCTCAAGCAGACATGTCCTGGGGTAAGTCTTGGGAGATACGGATTCAGTTTCCAGATCAGACACAATTATATCAAGGCTTTTGTCAAGACATGTGACAGAAAGAAACCTACAGGATCACTGAGTCTTCTCCCATTCTATCAATAGATTGCCACAGACACAAGGTAATTTTAAAATGTATTCCACTCCTTTTTAAAATTATTTAGTTTTTTGGGAGAGGACAAGGACTATTTCTCATTATGAGCTTGTATGAAGAATCACCCAGTGGAAAACAGGTTTCATTGTATCAGTTTGTATGAATGCAAATAAAAGAGCTCTACTATACTGATAGAACTGTTGTCTTCATTAGGAAACGGCATCACCTAAAGTGATCAGCACAGGTATACTCTGTGTTTGGTGGCCTAAGGTCACATCAGCTCCCCACTTCATTCTCTTTCATAAACACTTCACAGCTCAGATTTGGGTAACATCTCAAAACTCTAGAAAAAAATTGATAACAGTGTGCAAGCTGACATTTTCTGCTCATAATGTAACTATAAGGTAGTTACTTTTTAAGTGGTGTTAGGTGATAAATGTTTACACCTTCTATTACCATTTTACTCCTGCTTCCACAAAATATATCCCCCAAGGACCTTTCAATACTTTTGAGTCATAGCAGAAAAGGGCTGGATGAACAAATTTGTCAACATTGATCAAAGCTGACATTCACGTTTCCCTTCAGAAGCCGTCTATGCCAGTTTCCCTCACCCTGCTGTTTTCAAGGCTTCTCGTGTGTTTTCATGATTGGTGATAAGCCTTTTTGATGTGCATTTTAGATGCAGCTTTTGATTCACTAACTATGGGAATTTCCAGATCTGAACCTTGCCAAATTAATTTTTCAGATTAATTTTCATCAATAGACAATTGCCTACTCAAGTGCAATATGTATTATTCTGCCCCTGAATATTTTAACCACATTGCCTATACACTGCTCTAACTTCAAATTTTCATGTTAATCAATGAATATTCATGAAAACATTTTCCTTCTAGAAAACTTTGAGATAAATTCCAGTTAAATAGAAGGAACTATTTTGAAGTACTGTAATGAGACAACAAAGCTGTGAATCACATTTGGTAAATTCTTCGGTCTTGACAAATGAGGATCTATACCTCTCAAATGGTGTGGCACAGAATTTTTAAAGTTACTTCAGTCACACTGTGTGCAATTTTATATATTGCATGGAGCAAGTGTGCCAAGACAACACATTAAAAGAAAATCTATAATTAAAAAAATGCCTGTCTATAACATTTATGCTCACGTGATTAAATAAGAAAGACACCAAAACATATTAGTGGTTTCTATATGCAGGCATTACAGATCGGTGACTAAAGTCTTTTAACCAAGAAAATGAAATAGGCAAGAAAACATGAAGTTTAGAAGTATTATGAACAACATACAATTAGTAGTGTACAGGCAGAAATCAATCATAAATCTGGTACAAGTTTACACAGCTAAAATAACCATAGTGTTTCTGTTTTATGGGGAGAAATTTCAAATCAAGCTCTCATACCAGAAGAGAATCTAAAAGTGTGCAAGTTAAAAGATCTTAAATATTAAAAATAAATTCCTAATCATGAAAATTTAGTAATTCCATCAGCTGAATCTGTTAACATCCACTTACCGGGCTACAGTAATAAATAAATTACATTATTGCTAATTATATCTTCCAGGTCCTATCCTTCTTACTCTCCTCCACCCAACGTGTGCAGGGGATTGCTCTTGCTGCAATAAAACAGCAAGTATACATGATAATGCAGTTCATGAGCAATTCAAATATTGGAGGTTTGTTTTTTTTAAAGAAGGACAATATACATGGAAATAATTACAAAGCAGTTTACAACTAATTGTGAATTTTGTACGATTCATCTTTTATGAGTAGTCAGCTTGGCCATAAAATGACTTCTCTCCTGTTTCTCTCAAAGTGCTAAACATCCATATGTCCCACTGATTTTGTCTTACAGGTTTGCTTGTTCAGCACTCTAAAACATAAAGTTCAGAGGTCATTTGGTAGAACAGCTGGACAGGTGTTCCATAGCAATTAATTTAATTGATGAGAAATCAGCAATATGAATGTTCCCACCAAATGCAAAATAAATAAACAAAAATTAGAAGCTGCTTAGGCAGTTCAGCACTAGGCCAAAAACAAATAAAAACGCTCTTTATCTTAAAAAGTATATATGTCTTTCTATATAAGTGTGTGAACTGTAGGAACTGCTGAGTTTGTGATACAGAAAAGCTAGAAATCATCCATGCATCCTTTAGGTTCAACACTCTGGTGTTCACTTCTAAAGACTCTGAAGATCCTTACTTCTTTCTTAATAACTACTATGAATTCAATCATGTTTGCTTTCTGAACTGATATAAAGATTGAAGATGCTAGACCCATAGTACTAACACAGATTAGAAGATACTGGGGAAGAAACAAATCTTCCCAGTACTCATGATGTTATTCTGGATTTATGTATGTTACTGAGTCTGAACTTGGCTCACTAAAATTTAATTCTCTTAAATTCCAGTTCTGTACATGTAGCATGCATGTGTAAAAAACTAGATGGTCTATGGGAGTCAGTGTAAGCATTTAAGGAAATATGCAATGGATTTACAGGGCAGATGAACACTTCGTAGTGAAATGTCAATGAGGTGGAAAATATGGCTTTGGGACATGGTAACATAATTACAATGCTAATAAAGGACAATGCAAGACTCTTCAGTAAAGTTGACAAGTTTGAGAATTAATCCAGGATTAAGCATTTCAAGATTACTGGTGTCCCAGTGAGGAAAAGCCTAAGAATTTAGTAATCTTTATGGCAGCACTTCAGAAAGATGAAACAAAATATTATTTATTTCCAGAATGATACTGGGGTGCCTCACCATATTAATTTGTGTCCAGTCATCTCTTCATAGCTGCTCTCAAAACTGGTCCAGTTTTCACAGAATAATACTTTCTTAAGAAACACCACAATATGCAAAGAAAAATCCACTTTGTTTATATACATGCAGATACTGGTACATATATTCCCCCTCCTGTCTTACATGATTGTAAAATACTTTCTCCATTCAAATATATAGAGAGCTGTCCATACTAGTCTAAGTGTATAGACCAACAGTCAGACTCAGGAAATAGAGCAATTGAATAAATTAACACTTTATCCCTTCTCAGCTATTTATTGCCGTCCATCAGATATGTTATCAGATTGCACAAACAAAATCACAGGGGATTTATATGTGTTGTCACTTGTGTGTAACTACCAGGGAAAGGCTAATTACACCTTTTATTCACCATTATCATTCCACTTTTAAAATCCAGCTAAATTATAACAATTACAAATATAAAACATGCTTATGATTCAAAATCTACGTCTCAGATAAAAGCCAGCTCAGCATAATTATTTTTCTCCACACTGAAAAGCATGGATTGATGGCAACATTCCCAGATGAACATAACTTTTTATTACTTCAAACTTTAGCTGTGAAGCATCATTTTGTCATTTCATCTTATTGCTTGTTACATGGAAATTGAGGTTGACAAATGGCATAAGTCTCAAAAAATGGAAGACTGTGTTTCTAACCTTTTCTGCTAGCACCACAATAGACAGCACCTGTATTACAGGAAGACTGAAAAGATTTTCTCTTATTTTCAGCTGGGAAAAACATAGCTAATTTATATTTCAGTGACATGTGTTACTGAGAAATTACATTGTTGCATTCTACTGGAGAGACATAAGTTGTCATTTTGTTAATGCTATAAAGGCCTAAATTGGCATGACCTCCTAGCTTGATGTAAAGTTTGTATCATGTCTGACTGATGTATGTCTGCATGTCTTTTGGATAATGAAAACAGACAAACAACCACAGTGATTGTTTAGGATTCAGAAAACAGTTTCCTCTGTAGAAAGAAGGGGAAGATGAACAAAGTAAAGTTTACATTTAATTTCCAAAATGCTGGTATAAATCAAGATAGAAGACAACACCTCTTCCACTTAGATCAGATTAATTTATTTTCTATTACATGTAATTTTTTACTTAATTTCAGGAAATTGGGTTAAACTATCTTTTTATTTACATTTAGAGGCATAATATTAGGATTTCAATGAAGAGGGGATATGAGGTAAGGAGGTGTAAACGAGAAGGCCTGTTGATAAATAAGAAGACAGGTGTGGGTAGTTACTACACTTTCAGAGTCTGTGGTCAATGCTCCTAATTTCTTTAGGCTGTCAGCTGCCAACCAAGAGTGTATTTTTAGATTTTCAGGAAGAAAATAAATGGCTTTAATATGTAACTCATACTCCAAGATGGAATTTCTCCATGTCAGTAACATATATTTGTCATAAAAGTCTGTCAGAACCTCTAGAATGACATGTCATTATTTATGAATCCAGCACCAGACTCCAAGTACTCAATCTGGCATTAGACACTACAATGAAAGTCAGGATACTTGAAATTTTCCAAATCCTGTCATATTAAAATCTTAACATTCTAAGAACAGGAAAGGGAAGAATTATCCTTGACCAGTTCTAATGACAAGTAGCCCTTCAGCCATCAAGTACAGAAAATGAGATATGTCAGGAAAAGCAACATAGCTATGTATTAGATTAGTAGATGAAGTAGAATTAGAGATATCCAAGATGGGTGAGATGGTGCAAGGGGTACACCTGAGTCATGACACCTTATTCACAAACCCATTATGGACTGTAAAGCATAGAATAGATTTAAATGATTTGAAGATACATAATTTCATCATTTTACAGATATTGGGAGTCAGAATGAAAATAATATTTTTTCCATTCCTACAAGGTGGTTTGTGAAAAGGAGGGAAGATGTTTGTTTAAAAACAACTATCTATCACCAAATACATGTACAGACACTGCTAACCAAACTGTAGGTGGGAGTCAATGTCTTGATATCACATAAGAGATGAAAGGTTGGGCAGAGAGAGGTCATAAAATATGACAGCAAGTCATTTATGTTTGGTGCAGCAAGGAAGGGAGAGATGGTGGAGAGAAGTAGAGAGGATTAGCAAGAACTAATCCTAGCTATGAAGCTTTGTATGGTTTATTTAGATTATAGTCTGTGCAGTGGTAATGGATTTGTTGCAGAGTGGCACCCAAATGTGTTTTTTCCTGCAAATTATGAATTTAAATCTGTCAAGCTGTTTTTTGAGTTACAGGTCATCAAAAAAATGTTTGATAAAAAGCAGGTGCATAGTGAAGGTTAAAAGCAGACTTCTGTTATATGCTCAGATGTTTCTTCTTTCTTTATTCTGCATAGCAAACATGTTTTTAAATTGCTACCAAGAAACAATGAAAAATTTGTACATGCTCTGAAGGCCAATGATCAGGCAATTAAGTTATACATATTTTAAAATAACACTTTTCTGTTATTTTAAAACACCTAACATCTTTCAGAGTTACTTCATCTTAAAAAAAAGACAAACTTTCAACCAAAGAATTCTTGACACATGATTTATGTTTCACTTGCAATCAAATGAGACTAAAAACTAGAAAATGGGCAACGTGTATGTACACATATATATAAACACAGTGAATCATATTTTGTGAGTTATACTCAGCCACAAGAAAAGAAATGTGTTGAGAGAGAGGCAGTGCAAAGCACCTGCTGGGAGGTTGCAGAGATCCATATATCTGTAGGGAATAGGTAAAAGTGTGTTTTCCTGCCAGCTGGAACAGCTAGGATGCACAGAGCCCTGAGTCCCTTTCTACAGGGAGCAGTTGGGGTGTCTGACGCTCTATCATTTAAACTGTTAAGGTCAGAAAAAGTCAGAAACTTACTTGCAAACGTACATTGGCCCTAACATAGATGTTTGTAGGGGAGGTGGTGATCCTGGAGAGATGCCAGCAGAATATGGCTTAGAGTTATTGCACTCTATAAAAATGAGCATGTCTCTTGCTTTTAAAGGTCAAAAAAAATCAGAACAGTATTATCTCCATGTTCATCCTCTTTGAATACTGTTTCATGCACTCATATCCTTTCTTTTACAAAAAGCAGACTAATTTTTTGAGTAGAATGGCTATTTATTAGGATGTCTGAACTGTATCTTCTAATAAACTCCAAAAAATAGACTGCCCAATAAATTTTCTTTCAGTATATAACTCTATTTTTCCTCAGTTTCAAGAGTAACTATGTGTAAGCTAGTCCTGCTTTTCAAAAATATCCTCCCTGCAGAGATTATGTCAATTAACTACAGAAATACTCTTGAGCTTCGAGAGCGTCTGAACTTATGTGCTCAAGTGAACTGATCATTTATTGTATAGTATGTCTGAAATATGTGATGTTTCTGATGGATTTTAATGCTTACTGAATATCACAGAATGGGATTCTGTACTGGGGAACTATTCAGTAAAATATTGATTCTGTAGCTGGAGTATCCCAGTGAATAATGGCAGTATTTTAATGGAAACTATCCCCTAGTTCAAGTAATGAACAGGCCCTTAAGCCTGCAATGAGAAGGTCTGGAGAAATGTAAAAACTTAGTGAAAGATCAGGACTTCAAACTGAGGTATCCTTGACATTTTCCTGAGATTTAACTTGTCAGAGATACAGGTTTTCTAACAACACACAAACCAAATAGTGCTAACTGAAATAAAACCAAATAATATTAAGAAAATTATGCTTGTGCAAACACTTCTTGCTTTACTATTTACCTTTAAGTGGGTATCCTAAAATGATAGTATGGCAAAACGGCTTGTATTATTTAGATGATGTAGTATTTAGATGATCTTCAAGGTCCTTTCCAACCTAGTTGATTCTGTATTCCTCTCGTTAGATGTTCAGAAGTATATGTATGTTAGAAATGTAGCTAAAAGCAATCCAGAAGTGTTCTTATTTGCTTGGCCACATCTTTATTTGTTCTTTTCTGGCCCAGTATTTGTCTGCTTGTCTGTAAACATCTATCAGCATACACCCAAACAAAATGCCCATTTCATTTAAGTTTGTTCACTGTTTCTTGACAGCTGCTTAGACTAATGCAACATCATTTGCTATATCCTTTAAAATCAGTTCTTACAGATAATATTCCAATAGTTTTGGAGTTTGTCTTTCAATTCATAGTTTCAGACACAAAATAGAGTATAATCTGCAAATGTCCAGTTTTATTGAGTTAAAATAATTTAAACTGCTGACCTGCAGTAGCAAACTATTGTCCAGTTAATTCAGATTTTTTGTCTACAGAAAAAGGTCAGGCAGTTTTCAAGTAGCTGTGTAAACTTGCCCTTTAACATGATCTTCATTTTATTTGGCGTAACAGAGCTGTACCTGTCATTTGTACCTTGCTCATGCAAGCCATCTCCTCATTCTTCTGGCTTTCTACCTTGACAATACAAACTTTTACAACAGTCTTTAATTATAGCATTTTCCAGTAAAATCATTATTTCTTCAGTGTTTGAACAACTGATCCAGTGTCCGAATATTTCTTCTTATCTGCCCAGACCCCTGGATTAGAAAGGAACTTTTGAAAGCTGTAATCTGAACTTTTGTCCTGGAGTAGTAGTATTATTGAGAACAAAAAGAGTGCAGCGGTTGTATTTGTACTGTCAATTTCTCAATATAATATATTTTTTGTAGTCAAAATAATGTTTAATCAGCTGAACGCTCACTGCCTTTCAGTATATAGAGTTAACAGCATTACAAAAATCATTCCTGTCTCCATAATATTGTATAGTAAACGCTTTTATAATAGATATGCGACATATTTACATAACGATGTTTTCAATGTAATAAATTTGCCATATTAATGTAACTTTTGCAATTTGGGGAAGGGAAGAAGGATGAGGTAGACATAAAGTGATGGTTTTATTTTCCATTATTACACATTAAGATGGTGCTTTTGCAGCTAGCTTTGCTTCATTGGATTCATTTACAAATGAAGTAAAATGCTGCCACTATGAAAAATTGAGTGTAAGAGATGTAACTCCACTGAGCACTTCTTTAGTGAAAGCCTTGCATACAATCCAAATACTTTAAAAACTTGCTTTCTATTAAGAACAGTGAAAAATAGGCTATTAAAATATCATTTGAAATATGCAAACAGTGAATTCAGATATACTTATTAATCAATATATCTTTGTTGTAAGTGTCAATAGAGTTGGAATACTCTAAGAGCAAAATATTCTCTGGCATTTCTTGATGAACTAGATTAACAACAAAATTAGAAAAAGCACATATTTCAACTGAGCTTTCAAGCCAGCTGCAGACTGGTCACAGACATTGGTCCTATTTCTTGTTCCTTACTTTAATTTTCTCTTATTAAAGTGAAATTCTGTAAATCAGAAGATACTAGAGTGTAGTATTTAAGGATTTAAGTCCTTTGACTTTTTCTTGAAAGTCAGCTAGACTAGGATTCTTATATATTTTTGGCATTTTTGAAAATGTTCATTTAGGTCCCAGCTTCTACTATGACAGGACACAAGAGAATATAAGCTACATTTTTATGCCTTTTCAGGGACATTTATACTTGGACCAGCCTCAGTCAGAATGTGATAATGAGATGAATCACTTCATGCCTATTGCCCAATGTAAAAATATAACGATAAAATATTTTGTTTAAAAAATGACATTTTGATTTCATACTTCCCTCTAACCTTATAAATAGATTATTTTTTGTCAAATAACATGTTCTGAGATATGCACATAATTTTTTGTTGCAGAATCAAACTGTATTCTCTTATATTTAGTATATTCTCCTGAAAAATCTTTTGTTTGGTCACTATGCTTAACCTTGCTGAGAATCCCTGTTTGCTGTAACTGTAACAGTAAGCATCAGAAAGTCAAATGACACCCACTGTAGCCTGGCATGATCCAAAGTCCTACAGTACTTGCTTGGCCAGCAAGTCAATAGCTTGGATAACATTATGATGATTGGATAAATGCTGATTTAAACTCTGTTCATTGATATCTATACTACCATTCCTCTATACAGTGCAACCAGCATATAACAGTGTAATTATTTATTCATTTACTTAGATTGGGTTAATTGCAATTTCAGCTAATTAGTTACTTTAATCTGAATTCAAAAGGTGATAAATTAAAAGCTCTGCAATCCAGAGTTTTTACTTAATAAAATAAGTTACCTCCTTCAATCTGATTCCCATTTTGGTGCCTCAGGGAGGGACACACTGGCCAGCAATCCAAGCCAACTTCTACTTCTTTATTTAGGTGACAAAATGAATCTAGCTCTATCAAGCCACTTAAAGTTAAACTGATCTGATTGTTCATGAAACTGGGGAGAAAAAAAAACCATGAGAGATTTTTACCATGGCTTAGAAGAAACTGTGGGATCAACTACCTTACGAAATAACAGGAAGTATAAATACAATTATTTTACCTATACTATCAATGAATCTTCTTGTATTTAAAACTTTTAGCCCATTTTCTTGTCAGCTGCAGGCTTCTTAGAAAAAATAAAAATCAATTAATAAAAAAGTAATGGGTTCTATGTCTTAAAATATGAAAACAAAGGGAAGAAATTCTTGTGATGTACACCACTATCACTAACAAAGGTCACATTAGAATAATTTTGTAAGGATTTTTAAATTCTTCAGAACATTATCAGTTTCCTTCTAAGTTATTCTTTATTATTATAGTTACCATTTTTATGTAACTAGTTGGGGTTTTTCATATTTCTATGTAAGTAGTTGCTGTTTAGTTGTAGCTTTCAGAGAAGCAAAATAGAAGACTCCTGTGTAGTAAATCAGGTACATTAGACCCTCAGATTCTGGCAACTGACAAATTTCTTTGGCATTGGATTCTATGCAAGAATTATTCATTCTACTACTGTAATGCAGAGCATTCATCCCTTTTTAACTTGCATACATCATATGCTTATATCTCTGCCAGGATGTCTGAACTTATTTTTCACCAACAGGAGAAAAAGAAAGGACAGAAAATTATTCTCTTAATTAGTATGGCAGACAAACACACACAGTAAGTAAATTTTGGTGTACCGTTGCCTTGTGTTTGATTTTGTACCATCAAAGATTAATTAACTTATAGCTGAGGTTAAAAGTATCTGTTAGGTAACACAAAGCAGTAGAAAATGTACAAATCTGCAATGATAGCAATTTGAGCCATCCACCTGATACATCTTGTTATTGTCTCTCTCTTTTAAAAGTAAGCTTTCTTCATGGGGGGTGAGAAGGGCGATAAAGTGCTGTTCTAAAAATTGTGTGGCTTTTCTCTCCTATAAGCTTGAACACGGGGACTTACAGAAAAATTTCTCCACAAAATATTTGCATGTTGTCCCTCCAGTGTGCATATAGTTATGTGTATATGTATTTATACAGACACACACACACATGCATACACAAATCTGAGGGATCCAGTCAGTTCCTTCAGTGGTGATGTGAGTGTTCTAGGAGCTGAGAAGAGTAAAGTATCTTGTGCTACTACTGCACACACATTTCAAATACCTGATTATTGGGGTGACTGTGTTGTCCATTTGTCTTCTTGCCAATGGTCTGTTCTTCATGACACTTTAAACTGTTAAGTGTATCAGCCAGTTTCACAGGAATTAGAAAGAAGTCTCATATTTCTTGAAAATGAGCCACTAGATGGAGGATGAAGATGCAAATTACTGCTGCCAGTCCAAATCCAGAACAGTGAGGAAAAGGTAGGAAGAGCTCAGACATTCAATACTTTGCTAGGAAGCAACTAGCCACAGTTTCTTTCTTGCCTGAAGTTATTTCACAAGGAGAACCAGGTTTATATATGGAATACAGTATGTAAGGCTTCAGAGAAAAAGAATGCATCCGGAAAAAGACTTCAATAGTTCCACTGTCCCAAATACCTGGTCATATTTGACTTTCCTACTTTGAAAAACTTTCTGTAGGTGAACTCCTGTAACCAGTGAAGAATAGATTGTGCTGAAATCATATTTCACTTTGTTTTAAATCATGATACTGTATTTCTCAGAGCAAACTCTAGAACTTTTGTTTTCATTGATCTTGTAGGTCATGGCATAGCATGCTTGCAGTATACATAGGGTCAAGGACAGTGTACTAGCATGGCACATAAAAAAATTTCCTTTTATCATCAGATATAAAACATAAGAAGGCAGTATTTTTAAGTTTAATTCAAAGACTTTCTCTATGAACAAATAAGCTATATTGTAACAAAGAACTGCTGTATGAACCAGCTTAGCCCTTGGCAATTTAAAAGCCCTATGTACAGAATGTAGTAGCCAACAGCAATAGAACTAGAAACCTCAAGTTACAAAGCTGACTCCTCCTGCTATGAATTGAAGATAAGAATATCAGCATGACAAAATGTGTTAGACAAGGCCCTGATGGAGGTGTCTGAAATGTTTAGAAAAATTCCCACTACTTTCAGGTCGGCTACTGATTTGCTTTCTTTAGTTCTGAAATGGTTCTCTATCAGTTCCTAACACAGCTAGGTTACCAAAGTAATCAGCTATACAACAAAGAGTCTGTCATTTGTAGGATATAAAGTCCTGAGAGAAACAAAACCCAGGCTGCAAGTGGCTGCAGGTCTTTCTCCTACAATATTAATTCCAGACTCCCTTAAATTCTTTTGTTCTAGTGTTAGTTCCCTTCCCTCCTGAGTTATCAAACCAATAAACTGGCTTGAACATTTCATAAAGTGGTTTTAAGGAGTACCTATACCTTTTACTGCTCTGAGAACCTGACTAAATAACCTGTCTGCTCTATAATGCAGAGCATTCCTTTTTCCTTTCAAACACTTCTTCCCGTATGCTTAGAATAGACAGCTTTATTTTTTTAAAAAGCCACAAAACCCCAGGGTTCTTTTTTAACAGCTTATCTTTCTTTAAATGCTTTCTTCTGCGATACACATTTTATCATAATATATATTTTATTTTTTGTTTTGTTTTGCTCCTGACATGGTTTAGTGCTTTTATTATTTACAGATCAGGGTATTTACTAAATCTGTTTCAAATACAACTGAACTCTATTTCTCTTGGTAGAGAAAATAATTCTGTGGTATGTGGCTGGATCCAATACAGAAATCAAAAGCATGTAAAGTTCAGTGGAATTAGCACTGACCTAAGGAGATAAATAACTTTTTAAGTACCATGTGTGCCTCATTATTGTATTGCATATTGAGCAATAACAGTATCCTATAAGACAATCATTAAGGGAAGAATTAATAAATTATTTTTTTCCTATTTATTAAATAAAAAAATATCAAAGTAAATATAAAAGCTTTCCTTTATTCTAAGAAAAAGTGCAGTGTCGCATTTATTCATTAATTCAAAAAGACATTTCTAGCACTTCAAGACTGTTTTACGGATTTCCAGAAGGAGTAACATATTGAGGAAAGGATATTCTATAAGAAATTACTTGACACATGCCTACTTCCTGGACTAGAGCAAACTGTTCTTGTTGTGTCCAATTGTTTATAAAGGCATGACAGAGGAGACTTAAAGAGACTGGGATTTCTGATATGGAAATCCCAGATCTTATCAATATGTTCAGATTTCTTTGGAAGTGAAGAGTATATCATGAAGCTCCCAGGCAAAAAATGTACTTGCTCTGCTACTCTGTGCATTCTTATTGTCAAAGAAACACTAGAACTCGGTGAAAAACACAAAGTGTATTGTCCAAAAAGTATTCCTTCTGAGTATTAAACTGACCAAATTCAGGCATCCTCAAAAGCTGTTCACATGTAAACTTTCATGCAAGAAAATATTGTAGTTTAAGTATTAATGAAATTGCAATTACTGTTAGGATACCTATTTGAAATCATTTTCTGAAAGTGAAAAGGAGGAATTGCCCTGAGAAGACTTAAATTCTAGTTAAATCAAAAATTATTAGGTATTAAGGTCAAAGTAGTTAAAAAAGCAGTTCTCAATGTTTATCACTGCTGAGTGGATATTTCAGAGAGAAACTCACATACATATTTATCTACACACCTCAAATTCAACATCAGCTTTCATTTTTTAACAATACAGTCTTATTCAGTCACTCAAGAAGTGAACATGTGATAAGCAGCATCTTGTTATTTGTCTGTCTGTTCTTCATGATGCCAACCAATCTGCAGGCTGGGACAGAAGAAAGCCTCCAATGACAGTCCTGTGATATGTATGTGCTGTAGTACTTTATGATATATATTTATTTTACTGTATCAGTTCTCATCTTCAGTTCAATTGATGTGACAAGTCTAATAGTTTTGTTGTAGGCACCTTTAAAGCTGCTTCAAGAGTAGGAACCTGTCTCAAAAAAAAAAAAAATCTCAAATGAAATTTCAGGTTGATTTAAAAATAATTCTGAGCTGTAGCTGCATGAAAGTAAAGACGGCTTTAAAAGAAGTTCATGAGACATGTACTTCAGTTGTAACATATATTTGGTGTTTTTAAGTCACCCAAAGCTCAGGAATATTTAGGTTGAGGAGCACCATTAAGGCCTGCGTACATTTAGACTTAATTTAAAGTTACCTTACAAACACAGCTGAACAGCTGCTGATGGATTGTCCCACTGAGAAATGTCACAGAGCAACTGAATGTATTGTTTTGCTTCTAAGAGTGCTTTTATTTTTCCTATCTTACAACAAGCATATCCAGTTGAACTGTTGCTTGAAAATGGTTAGTCACTGAAAAGGTATTTATTTGTGAAGATATGAAATGACAACAATCACACTTTTTTTGCTATTTACTATCATTTGAAATACTGATACCAACAAGCTGTATTTTATCTGCAACTCAACCATGGTCAAGGTCCAGGTTGTCAGATTTTAGGAAATTATCTAGGGTCTGCAGCTAATTTCCTTTGTTGACAAAACTGAGTTAGGGACTCTTTAAAATCATAGCACGACTCTACCAATGTTAATGTTTTGTTCCAAGAAATAACATATGAGAGAAGAATTATCATACTGGGATGAGTCAATCACTCACTACAGTACTAGCCTACAACCAAGAATGTCTGTTCTTACATGTTTTAAATGAAAGTAGAAAAGCATTATGCTTAACCAAATGGCATGAGGAAGGAAGTATGTTCTTAAGGGTAAACAGACCTACTGGAAATCTTCTGTGATTGTTCCACATATCTGATAAATAGCTTTGAAATGGGAATGACATTTCTGAATGTTACAAAGTTTTACTCAAAACAGCAGGACTCCAGCTGAGAATAAAGTATGTGTTAATGAATAAAATATGTGTTAATGAGAAGTTGTAGACCAGCTTTTGTCAACTTAGTACCCCATTAACAGAGATATTTCATAATCACTTTCACTGCAGTCTAGAAAAAAAAAAAAAAAAAAGAGTGAGGTAAAAAAGAAATTGTTGAAATAAATGGACTTTGTAGAAATATACATTTCCTCCCTACACAAAAGACATCATATTTTTTATTGTGACTTTTGAATAAGATAAAGCTGAGTGGTTCATTTTAGATAGACTTTCTATGATTTTTTTTTTTTTTTACATTTCTATTTTAAAACTCTGTAAATCTGCTACTGTGTAATTTTTCTATAGTTTATGAACTGTAGAAATTAGAAAAGGAAAGTTACAAGGTGTAAATTTTTTATTCTCCTCATTCTGTATCTTTTCCAAAGTTGGAGAATTTTCCACCCAACTCTTACAAAATCTATCAAAGAAAACCAAAATGAAAACAAAACCAGGAGCCAACCAGCCAAACAAAAACAAACAAAATACATGGGGAAAAGCCTGCAGTGACTCTATGTAAATTAAAGCTGAAGATTATGGGTCAGCATATAAAAAAAAAAAAAAATTGAAGTTGAAGTTGAAGGTATATCTCTCAATTACTTTAATAAGAGATAGGGTCCTTAGTTGTTGCACACTTTTATAAGGCCTATTAGGTACCTTCCCTTAGTCATCTAATCCTCTGAAAAATCTGGTCTCCTTACATTCCTTACTAGTACTCTTTCTGTTGCTGGCAAAAATTATTAACTACTTTTATGGAGTTAATTGTTAGGTTAGTGAGAAAAAGTGGCTGTATTCCTTAGAAAATCTGAGTAGCTGTATATCCAAACCTTGATATGTACACAGAGTTAATTAATCCTGTTATTAATTCACTTGGGAGTCATAGAAATACAGAAGAGGAAGTGATCATGGGAGGCTGTGGTCTATATAATTTGTACTGGTGCAGGCCCAATTATACTATCAACCTTCATAATATGTTTTTCTCACTTGTTTTAAAATTTCAGGTGATGGAGATATTTTAGGCTTTCTAGGCATTTCATCAAAGTGTATAATTACCTTTACCATTAGACTTTTTTTTCCTACTGCCTGTGATATAGAATAAGAAATGTTTAGGTAAAATAAGATTTTAAACTTGTTATATGTTAGCAACTCCTCTTCTCTACAATTTTAAACTAAAGTAATCATTAAGTGGTGATCTATTTGTAGAATGATTCTGTAACAAACACCATTGTGTAGGTGCCTGCTAGAAAATGATTTATTACCTTGTTGATCAGAGTAAGGAAGCCTTGAAACATGTTAAAAGTGCAACTCAATCCAAAGTCCTTGAGAGAAGGACATTCGGGGGTCTTTCTTTTGAGTCGATGGTCCATGGTGGTCGCACAAGCAGTCCCCTGACTCATTTCAGGACTCAGGTGCGCATGACTGGAAAGAGATGTGAATAAGAAAATCAGTTATGGGAATTATCATGTTTATGTATGAGAATTTGTTTATTGTGTCTTACTGTATCCTATATAATCTGTGTCTTACATGAGTTAGATGTGCGTTGTTGGTGAGACAACTCCCCTATGCACCCGGCCGTTAATAAAAAATGCCTGCAATACTGCATTAGTGTTAAGGAGTTTCTTTATTCCTGATTTCGGTGACACCTGGACTAAATCTGCATTGTTCCACTTCAAATCCATTATTCTCACCCTATTGATAGTGAACATGGAGAACAGATGATCTGCTTTTGCTTTACAGCTATCTGTTATGTATTTAAAGATTTAACTTTTCCCTTCCATCTTCTCTAAATAGTCTACATTAGTTTTCATATTCCCTATGTTTTCTAAATATCTGACCAATCCCATTGTTTTCCTCCAGACTCCTTACAATTCATCTACACATTTCAAATATTTACTGGCTGACCTTTTATCACAGCTGCATGAGTGGAGGAAATCCATACACACATGATTTTCACCATGGAAATGTGCTTTTATTGCAAAAATACCTCACACTTGTAAATTTTCCAGCAGTAAAAATTAAGCAGACTCTTTTATACCTCCTTAGCTCATTTTCCCTTTTTTCCCTCATTTCCCAGTTATGGATTTTTCCACATTCACAATGAGTTTCTCTTTTCCTCCTTAGTAAAAGACAACAGAAGGTGAGTTGAAGCTGCTGGATGGGAAGAGGTTTCTTGTAATACTTAACAGAATAAGGAAGTAGAAGTACAGCATTAAGTGGCAGAAGGAAGGATGGGAAGAAAGGATTGCAGGGATATGAATTGGTTCTCTCTTGCTGACAAGACCATGATGGAGCCTGAACTGGCTCCCTCCCTATGAAGCACTAGTTCCATGTTCATCCCTTACAGTTTTACAGTTGTAAAACTCACTGTTGTCTAACTTACCTATCCACCAGGTTCCCACTTGTATGATTTTGATGAAGCCTTCCATTTCCAGCTCAGCTCTTCACCTGTCTCCTAGGTTTTCCTGGGAGATGCCACTGTTAGCTCCCTTAAGGGAGCTGGTCCTCTGCCTAATGTGTTGGGTTTATGTGTGGTGGGGTTTTGGTAGCAGGGGAAGGGCTACAGGGGTGCCTACTGTGAAAAGGTTATTGAAGCTCCCCCGGCTCCAAGTCAGACCCACCTCTGACCAAGGCTGAGACAATTAACGATGGTGACTGCACCTCTGTGATAACATATTTAAGAAGGGCAATTTAGATGGAGGGGAGTTGTGAGGGAAATACCTATGTGAACACCGAGGTCAGTGGAAGAAAGGGGAGGGGGGGGGGGAGGTGTGCCAGAGCAGAGACTCCCCTGCAGCCCATGGTGAGAGGTCAGGCTGTGCCCCTGCAGCCCATGGAGGTCACTGGTGGAGCAGATGCCCACCTGCAGCCTGTGGAGGACCCCAGCTGGAGCAGGTGTCTGCACCCGAAGAAGGCCGGGACTCTGAGGGAAGCCCGCACTGGAGCAGTTCATCGCTGGGAGGACTGCAGCCCATGGGAGGGACCCACACTGGAGCAGTTGGTGAAGAGCTGCAGCCCTGTGAGAAGGACGCATGTCAGAGGAAGTTTGTGGAGAACTGTCTCCTGTGGGAGGGACCCCACACTGTAGCAGGGGGAGAGTGTGAGGAGCTCCCCCTGAGAAGGAAGAATTGGCAGAAACAATGGGTGGTGAACCAATTACAACACCCATCTCCTGCCCCCCTGCACAGCTGTGAGGGAGAAGGTAGAGAAATCTGGAGCAAAACTGAGCCCAGGAATAAGGGAGGGGTGGGGGGAAGGTGTTTTTAAGATTTTGTTGTATTTGCCATTATTCTACTCTGATTTGATTGGTAAATTAGTGGTGGTGGTGTTCAAATTAAACTGACGTTCTTTCTTCCCAAGTTGAGCCTGTCTTTTGCCTATGACCATATCTGATGAGTCATCCTTCCCTATCCTTGTCTTGATACCCGAGCCTTTTGTTATAATTTCTCCTCCCCATCCCTGAGGGAAGAGGAGTGAGTGAGTGGCTGCATGGTGCTCAGTTTCCCTCTGGCCTTAAACCACAACACCTACTTTGGCAGGGAAATCTATAGTGGACATCAGCATATGCAATTCTTTCATGAGTGAAAACATCTGAAAATACTTGTTTATTCCCTCCTCTCTACTCCTACATAAAGTAAATCCCAATTTAATGTTGTATTTATTTATTGGTTTAGTTGGTTTTACTCCTGGAGAGGGCAGCATAGAGGAAGAAAGAGGAGAGGAGTCTAGAGTGTAATCATGTTTTTGCTGTAGTAACTATATTCTGTGTGCCAATTTGGGTGACTTATCTAGAAAAGCTTAGAAATATGCAAAACTGTTTCATTTGCTACCTAGACAAACTGAATAGCTGCTGATAAAGCTGTACCAGGGGACTTATTTAATTTTAAAGCAAGCCATCTAACAGGACTCACATACTCTCTTTCAGGTAACTGAGATAATCTGACTTATGAATGAAGGTGAAAAGCTTATGAATATGAATTAAGAAACCTTTGTTTATTTATAGAGTAATTGACAGAGGGTCAAAAGGTAGATCTGATGTGATTTAGATCATCTGTTTCCCAACATCAGCCAAGGACACCTCTCAGAGATCATCCCAAAGTCTGCAATACTAAAGCTGTAAGGACTCGAGATTTGATAGCAAAAGGATTGCAACAGCATGAAATAGTACCACTCCTCTGGGTCTGGAGAATCCCAGAAACACTCACTTATGGCTACCTTCCATAGAACTTCTCTGACAGGTTAGGAAAGGATGTGCTTGTGCGTGCATGTGCAGAATATATAGATGTACAAACATCATACAGAAACCTTACAGTTTAATATAACCGAAAGGAAAAGAGAGCAGCAGCTTTTACAATGACCAGCAGCTTTGCTGCCTCTATTTTTTTTCTTTTTTTTTTTCCAAGTTCCTCAGAAAGATTCTCAGAGCTGGCTCAAGACCTCTCAGCAACACAGACAAAATTAAATTTTTCAGCTCCATGGGTGAGAATCTGAGAAGGGCTGGAGCAGGAACACAGAGCTACGGGGAGCTGCGGTGAGCTCAGCTGCTTGCTTTTGCTCCTGCTGCCTGGCAGATGGGAGGTTGTGAGCAACAACTGCTCCCACACCAGCAGCCGCCACTGCTGCCTGCCCAATTTCCAGAACTCTGGCATAGATAAATAATGTATTAGGGTCATGGACATCACTCGTGTATCCACTTTGCCTATGCCAACAGCCAGTTTTTTTCTGCATTTGTGTTACATATCTGTTTTCTGCACAGAATTGTAACTCTAACTATGTAATTGTAAGCTCTTAAAAGAAGAAACATTTATGGAACATGCTATCGAGAAGTACAATACCAGTTACATTATTTCATATTTTTAATACAAATTGCTATTAACACTAATACTTTCTATTAGTCCTTTCAGTTTGCAGCAGCTCTGTATTCTATTTTTAAAGCTGAATGAAGAAGAAATGAACAAAAGTATTTAGTTCCATATGTTCCCTGAAAAAAATCTAGAATGAATGAACACTTTGTCTTTTGTTTCAGCAAGCTGCTAAATTGAAATACAATCCTCCTCTACCAAGTCCTATGAAAGTTTACAAGCACTGTACATTGTTGTGCCTTGAGGGTATGTTCTTGAGGAGGTTCTGATTAGAAATTGAATTCACTTCCATAAGATGAAAAATGTCTTAAACTTGTATTTTAGATCCTTCGTAGTCATGTTTTACATTCACTATTTACTTGAATCCTTTGTAGCAGCTGACATGTCCATTACATTATTTTCACTATTTTCAGTGTGTATGGTACTGCTGATATTAAACATTCCCAAAGACTTTTTAAATATGTAGGTACATTTCCATAATACTTAGAGTTGCTACCTCTTTTAGTGTTCCTTAACACTGAACAGATCTTTCCACAGTCTGATCTATTTATTACCATTTGCTTTGCCATCTTCTTCTCTGACCATATTTAACTGAGCTTAGGGCCAAGGTATTTCGAATATGTCTTTTGTGTTGGAAAAATATCTTCCTCCTTGAATCTGGTTTTCATTAATAAGGTTTCAAAACTGTCACCAGGAGGTTTCCTTGATCAGAAACCCAGCAGTTTCTGTATTCTGGCTCTTAATTACATGTATTGTTAGAAAACTATTTCATATGAATAGATTGCTTTTGCTAGTTACAGAAAAGAGGAACACCTATTGTTTTCAAAGACTTTTAAAAATTTCTGATGAACTATTCTTTAACCCATCAGTGACAGTTTAATATTGATTTTTTTATTGCACAACCATGTCCATTTTTAAGTAAATGTATTTTTATATATATGATTTATCTTGTAGACTCATTTATTTTTCCCAGAAATTAGACTTGGAATGGAGAAGAGAAAAAATTTTTCTTCCAGTCATGCCTATTCAAGACTGATTCACTTAAATCTTTAAAGCCAGACACAACATTCAAAGGATTATGGAGTTATTCAAACAATCAGCTATAAAAAGCTACCAGTAGCAGAATTTAAAATTATTAGTTGTCAAAGTAGTACCCAGTGAAAATAACATGGGCAATCACAATAGAAGGCTAGTGTTTTGAAATGACCTAGTCTCATCCAGCTGTACTGGGCTATTTCTAGTTTACTTCTGAATGTTTACCTTCACTGTGACTAGATATTTAAGAAAGCTGGACAATGAATAAGTGCACACATCAGTGTACTGGAAACAAGAAATGAGACAACAAAGAATAAGGGAAAGAATAGTTCAAAAGGTATGTTTTGCATATATCACAGCAACCTACTGGAGAGTGCAAAATTGTTCTTTGAGGTTTACATGTATCTAAATTCAGTGTTTCTTTTGCTCTTTTTGTTTTCCAATAGCTTTTTGCTTCCCACTCCACGCCCTGCTGCCTGAGCAATGGCATTTTGAATATATATTTGCTTTCCTAGGGATTAATAGTATTAGTATTCTCCAGCTGGGAGAGGTCTTCATTTACTGTCATTCAGTATAGTCCATTGTTTCTTCTGTTCTCCATGACCTCATTCTAAGTCATAACTAACCATGACATCTTTATGCTGTGTCTAGAAGAGTGGAACAGGTCCCTTTGAAACTAATTTTGATTTTGTTCTTTATTTCCTCTATTCAGCATAGACAAAGTATCAATGCGGTAATCATTACTTGGAGACATATGGTTAAATTCTAGCTAATAAAACTTTGTCCATAATTTCCCAGGAGAAAAGAGCTGCAATCTTTTTGGCTTTTTAAAGTTTTAAAGTTTGTCTCTCTTGTCTTATGCAGACTAGCTTTTAGGGCATACTGATGGATTTAGATGCAGAACTCCTACATCAAAGTTCTAAAAGACTGAACTATGAGCAGCATGATTCAAAAATTGTTGCTGGAAAGAATATTAATGTATTGTTCATATAATATTTTGCAGATATAACAAAAGTCAGAAAAAGAAGAGGACCAATCACTGGGAATTCAGAAACCTTAAAGCATGAACAAGCATCTTGCAATCTAAATGACCACTGTTAAACTGAAAACAAATTAGAGTGATTTTGTAAGACCAAAGAGGAAGAATTAACTTCTAAACAGTCATACTTACATAAGAAATCCCAAAACAACTAAGAAAAGATCAAATGAATAAAAACACCCCAACAAACTGAAAGCTGAATATTACTAGCTGGAATATGCAATTTCTTTTCTTAATGGTCTCCTAATACACAGGTAATATTTCTGTCTCTCGCAGTATAAATAATGGTTTATAATGTGTTACATTCGGTGAAGGATGTTTCAGCAGAGGAATTTAAGCTTTGCAGATCTTACTTTGACCTATATACTTCAGGTTTTGCTTGACAAGACCTTTAGCAGCAGCTATATTCTGCTACTAGTTAAGTAAGTTACATACGAAATGAATGTAAGGTGTTGACTTCTTCTTATAGGTTAGAGAACCTTGACTACATGTGCACTTTCTGTTTCAGTTTTGAAAAAGGTAACTCAATGAATAGAATGGAACTCTGTTTTCTTGTGTAGCTAGCAAAATATTAGTAAGTCTGAAGCTGATATAATGTTCAGTATAAAAACTCCTTTATAATGTTGGAGTAAATTGATGTATTTATGTACATGTATGTAAATCAACGTATTAATGGAACTTTACCTTCCAAATAACTCTCAGATTTTCATATCTGACTTGATTATTCCCATAGGTGATAAGAATATGCTTATACACTATTTGTTAGGCAAAAGCTTATATTCTCATTTCTTCAAATATAGTTTTGCCTATGATGTGGAATAAGGGAAATTAAAGGTAGAAAAATGGTTACAGACTGACAATTTCAACAAAGCAATTGGGAAAATCAAAGAACCTCAGAGCCATGAGAAAATGTGTCTCCTGAGACTTACAGAGAGTAAGTTTTGATTGATTTTAAAGGGAGTGATTGCTATATTTTTATGCATATCTTGGTGACAGGGATCTAAGCAGATCAGGCAGGTGGAGCAAGGTTCCAGCACATTGGTCTCCCTAGTCCTTGCAGCCCCCCAGTATCTGAAACTTGTCAGTACTGTATCATGCCTTTGGCTTCCTGATTCTGAATCTAGGCAAATTGCATGTAGAAAACAGTTCTAAGATAACTCTTTTATCATAACATTAACTCCTTTATCAAGATCAGGTCACAACAATTGCAGTGTCTATGACTAAACTAGTAGCTCTTAAAATATATTGCTGTTTTCCTTTCTCCATCTTAAGTCCTTTCTTTCTACTTAAAAGAAAAAAATGCAATTACATATTTGTGTCCTGTGAAACATAAGTATAAAATTAACTAGCCAGGACAATTCCACTTACGCAGTAGTCATTAGTCTGTGAACAGAAAGACAAGCTAAAAGCAAGAGTCTTAAACAGATGGAGCTTTATAAAAATTAGTGAGCAATTGGCATGCCTATAGTTTGCCAGAAGCTAGCTGCAAGTAAGAAAACATCAGAAACAGACGCTGTAATTTCTTTAATTTCATTCTTCTATTTGATTTTCCTTTGTGCAAAATTGGTTTATTTCTCATAAAGGAAACAAGTTTAAACTCCATCATCAACAAGAACAGAAGATGTCTATTTGATTTTCTCAAAAAAAGACAGTTAAACTTTTCTTTCTACTGTCTAAGATTGGAAATATCTTTCTCCTTTAAAAGTGTCTATGAGACTGAAAGGAAAGGAGATACAAGAAAATATGTATTGAAAATCTTAATCAAGTTTCAAGTGATATAACAGCTTTCTTACCTTTCTCTGTAAGCTTAATAAAATGTTTATTTTATGGCAGGCTATTACAGTAGAAGTAAACCACTACTAACCTAACACAAAACCTTAGGTCACATTTATAATTTGTAAGCAACAGTAAAATTATCAACAAAAATTTTAAAATAGTGGCCAAGAATTTTTCTGTATTTCCTACTTGACTTGCCTGAATATTAAATATTCACACCTAATAAGGTAATTTTAATACTCAGACAATTTATCTAGATAAGAGAGTAAAATCTGGAAGATGTTCTTCAGATGAATTCTTCACTATTATAAAGCCAATGGTTTCCTTCTTCTGAGAAAAAACTAGAGAGAATCACTCTCTGCAGCTTTCCAAGTTTCCCAAGGTCCACAGTTCTGAGTGGTCAGCAGGTCTTACACTTCAACCTTGTGCCCCAGTAGCTCTCTGACTGTGTAAGTCCAGCATTTGCCGATGTGAAGTGTACTACCAAGCAGTGCTCCCACTATCTTCCCATTGCTGTAGGGCTCTTTATCATTGATATATAAAGCAATAAAAATTGTGTCCAGCCAAGCAAAACCGTTTGTAACCATTACAGGACTGTAGCCTCAACTAGGCCTGTTCACCACCTAACTGTATGAATAAACTAACATGCAGGTTTTGCTGGGTTACAGCATGAACACTGATGTATACTATCTTTGCCAATGAAATTATTGACAAACTTCCTGTGACCAGCTTGCAACTCCTGTGCCATGTTAATGACAAAGTACATAATTCCCAGGATCTATTTAATGGCAGTGGTGGAAATAATGCAGATGAAAAAATAACAGAGTCTCAGCACAGTTGTGATAGGGTGATGTGTACACTAACAAATTGCAGAAATTAGAACATACTGTAACCAAAAAAACATCAACATCAGTGTTAAGAACTTTTTGCAAGTCCTTTCCCATTTAATTCTCCAAAATAGTAAACACACAAAAACCTGAAGACAGAAACAAGTGTGACTCACCAAAGATAATGAATTGCAGATCATCAGTGGCACATTTGCTGGGGAGCAGAGAGTGCAGGACATAGTTAATTTATGAACTGACTTTAATAACTTTAAACTCTGTTCAGCAATAATAGTCTACATCTTTTATACAAATACAACCTGTGACCAATGTTTTTCTTATCAAGTTATTTGTAGGTATAAAGCTATTAGATGAAGGAACAACTTCAGTTCTTGTGGTTTATTCAGTTACTTTTATGCTCTTCATTTTGACATCAGTTAGAAATAGTGAGAGCAGCATGTCACAAGTCTGATGACAGTTAACAATGGTAAAACAGTTAAGTTGCCTCCAGATGACTTTTTTGAAATACAGACTGTCCTTGATGTTCACGTCTAGTGGTTTGCTACCACTGGAACAGCTGATAATATGTGGTAGCTGGCATTACGGTGCATGGAATTATTTTCCCTTGCAGTGGCTGACTCTTCAGAGTTTTACATTCTTAGACTGCTACACTGAAGTGAAGAGAAGCATTATCAATCATTAAAATCACCTTGCATTTTAAGATACTTACAGAGTGGAAAAACACTGGGATTGAGCAAATACTTCATACTCAATCAACTAGTAAAAAAAAAAAATAGTGTGCTTTTTTTCCCCCTTGTTATATGTGCATGAAAAGACTATAAATTCTTTGAATGTGTATATGAATATCTTGGACAAATATTTGTTCAGGTCTATCTTGCACATAAGTCACAATATTCTGCAAGTGTTTGGTGTGCACTTTGCTAAATGAAAATTATGCTAATACCTCTGTAAACGATCAAAAGCCACAGGTTCTTTTTCTGCTCTGTAGCTGGAGGCATATGTTTCCTTTAAGGGGATATGAAACTTGGAGAGATCCTTGAGATTTTCAGTCACCATCTCCTAATTATTTAACTATTTCTTTTGTAATATTTACTGCTGAGATTACAACCTCAGAAGTTGAGATGACTTGGTTTTATTTGGTTTTGAAAAAAAAGTAAAGTAACAGTTGCTGACAAGAAACATGAAAGCAGAAATGATCCATTTCTGAAAGAGGAATAAACCCCCTCAAGATAATTGTAATTTAAAGATTAACCTTCTCCATTCTGAAGAACCAGTGTATTCAGAAATAGGAGATTGTTACATTTGAGAAAATGGAATCACAGGGTTAAAAAAGTCTAGGACTTTTCAGAAGTGCAAGGTCTTTCTTTTTTCCACTGCACTTGATACTGCATGAACTTAACACAGCTCTTTGAAACACTTGAACAGTTGAGTGGAAGGTTTAAATTTGCCACTTTTTAGTCACAGAAAATGGTCCACAACTGAAATATATTACCAAATCCAGTCGTGATCTGTCTTTGTTCAACAATGGTATTATGTTTGTAACAAGATATTACACTCGTTAGTTACACTCACTGTTTTACTCTTAAGGAGATAAGATGAGATAATGACCTAAATCTGCATACTGATACTATGGATAAAATGCTGGTCTATAGCAGTTGGTCCCAATGTACAGAATCAGCAGCTCTAAGTCCATTTTATGAGAGCAATCATATCTGAAGTTATGCACCTTCCCAAAAGGTACAGATGAAGGGAAGGGGTTACTCCATTTACAACTACAGCACAGAAAGCTTCCTATTACTCTCCTCAACAAACTGTAGAAGAAAGAAAAGCAGGGGGAAAACAAAATAAAAACTTGTACTGTCTCACCATTAAAACCAAAAATATTTTTGGAATACAGTTCTGCCCTAGCCACAGTAAACACCTGGGCCCAGTGATAATTGAAGTTCGAAGGGACCTAGTGATAGACATTAGTTGTGGTTAAGTAAGACAAGAGCATGATATAATATGAAAAGCCAAATGCTAGGTATTCAACAGACATGGGTCAAGATTACATCTTAGCCTTACTTACCTAACATAAAGCTCTTTCTATTCACTTGAAAAAAGCAGAAATTGGCCTAAGTGGGCTGAAGTGAAACCAGGGGCAATTCTATTAATGTTTCAAACAAGGAGTCACTAAATTAAATCAGGGAGGTTGGAGATCCATGTAGTCCAAAACCCATCTCAATAGCTGCTTTATATGGATGCTGTACTGAAGGCATTCAGCCAAGTGATTAGTGAGACATGGCCTAACCATTTAGTCTGAGCATCGGCTAATAGATTTTCTTGAAGGTTGAATTGAAACATTATCACCAGTTTGGATGAGAGACTGGGACACTTTAAACTTTTCATGGCAACTATCTGAAGTAATTTAATAATGTTGTTCAATATTTCCAAACTTTTATGGTGTCCTGAAATAGCCCTGTGTTGTTACATGCCCTTTACAGGGTAATAAGAACCACCTAACGTGTCAGAGTGGGGTGCAGTTTGTCTGACACCTGAGAAGCATCAGGCCTGCTGCTTGTACAGGTCAATTACCACATACACATGGCAGGTTCGGTTGAATTTTATTCTTGCTCTAGTCTAAACATCACACAAAGCAATCCTTTCATGCAGGCATCAAGTGCAATTTTCAGATAAATTCTTTCATGTGGTTCTCAGACAACCTTTTTCAGGAACTCTGTATGTTTGGGTGGGAAATGCACTGAAAATCAGAGGAGTAAAGTGAGAAAACTCATGGATTGAGATAAAGACAGTTTAATAAGTAAAGCAAAAGCTGCACACACAAGCAAAGCAAAACAAGGAATTCAATCACCACTTCCCATTGGCAGGCAGGTGTTCAGCCATCCCCAGGAAAGCAGGGCTCCATCACACCTAATGGTTGCTTGGGAAGACAAATGTCATCACTCCAAACATCCCCACCTTCTTTCTTCTTCCTCCAGCTTTATATGCTGAGCATGATGACATATACTATGGAATATCCCTTTGGTCAGCTGGGGTCAGCTGTGCCAGCTGTGTCCCCTCCCAGCTTCTTGTGCACCCCCAGCCTACTCACTGGTGGGGTGGGGTGAGAAGCAGAAAAGGCCTTGACTCTGTGTAAGCACTGCTCAGCAGTAACTAAAACATCCCTGTGTTATCAACTCTGTTTTCAGCACAAATCCAAAACATAGCCCCATACTAGCTACTGTGAAGAAAATTAATTCTATCCCAGCCAAAACCAGCACAGGGGCCCAGAACTGCACACAGTGCTCAAGGTGAGGCTGCACCAATGCTGAATACAGCATGATAATCACCTCTGTTGACTGGCTGGCTATACTGTGTTTAATGCAAACCCTCTGCAAGGCCTCCTGTCCCTCAAGAGATTCAACAGCACCTTCCAGTTTGGTGTCATCAGCAAACTTGCTGATGGTGCATTCAACTCCTGCAGGTCATTGATAAATATATTGAACAGGACTGGCCCTAGAATTGAACCCTGAGGGACACCACTAGTGACCGGTCACCAGCCAGATGTAGCTCCATTCACTACAGCCCTTTGAGCTCTGTCCTTCAGCCAGTTCTTCACCCAGAGCACCATGAACCTGCTCATCCCACAGTTGGACAAGTTATCCAGAAGGATGCTGTGAGGGACAGTATCAAAAGTCTTATTAATATCCAGAAAAACTACATCCACTGCCTTCCCTTCATCCACCAAACAGGTGACCTTATCATAGAAGGATATAAAATCAGTGAAACAGGACTTTCCTTTTGTGAACCCATGTTGACTGTGCCTGATGATCGTATTATTCTTTAAACGCCTTTCAATAGTAGTACCCAGTATAATGTTCTCTGTAATTTTTCCAGGAACTGAGGTTAGACTGACAGGTCTGTAGTTTCCTGGGTATTTCCTCATGCCCTTTTTGTAGATTGGAATAATATTGACTAACTTCAGTCAGCAGGGACCTCCTCAGACACTCAAGAACTTTGGTAGATGATCAAGAGGGGTCCTGCCATAATATCTGCTGACTCCTTCAGAACTGTAGGATGAATCTCATCAGACGCCATGGACTTGTGAACATTCAGCTGATACATCTAGTCCCTTACAATTTCAGCATCCACAAAAGGAAAGTCACTCTTCCCACACTCATGGCCTCCAACTCAGGGGACCGGGCAGCCTGAGTTCTATCAGGATTATTAAAGACTGAGGAAAAAAAGGCATTGAAAGCCTCTGCTTTTTCTTCATCTCTATTAGTCAGATGACCATCTTCAACAAGTATCCGTCCAATGACCTTTCCTTGCTATTAACATACTTTAAAAAGCCCTTCTTGTTATCTGAAACAACACTAACCAGATTCAACTATAATTGCTCTTTGGCCTTTCATGTCTTCTCCCTGCATAAATGAACTATGTCTCTGTACTCTTCCTGTGAAGCTTGACCTTGCTTCCAGAGATCATAGAGCTTCTTTTTCTTCTCGAGCTCCATGAGGAGTTCCCTGTTCAGCCAAGCTGGTCTTCTGCCCCACTTCCTTGACTTATGACACAGTGGAAGTGACTGCTCCTGTGCTTCTAAAAGGTAGTTCTTAAAGACTGACCTGCACTCATGGACTCCTAAGCCCTCAAAAGTAGATTCCCAGTGTACTCTGCTAAATAGTTCCCTGAATAGCTTAAAATTTTCTCTCCTGAACTCTAGGGTAGCAACACTTTTGTCCTTTTTTCTCATTACACTGAAAATTTTAAACACAAACATTTCATGATGACTGTGGCCACACAGCCACCGGTCATCACATGCCCCATTAGTCCTTCTCTATTCACAAATAACAAGTCTAGGACGGCATCTTTCCTAATTGGCTCACTGAGTACCCATGACAAGAAGTTATCTCCTACAAATTTCTAGAATTTCCAAGACCTGCTTATCACAGCAGTATGATGTTCCCAGCTGATGTCTGGGAAGCTGAAATCTCCCAGAAGGACAAGGGCTACTGATCCTGGGATTTCTCCTCATTGCCTGTAGAATGACTCGTCACTGCTTACATCGTGGATGGTGATCAGTAGTAGACACCCACTACAACATCTCCTTTGTTTTCCATTCCCCTAATGCTCACCCAGAGGCTCTCAACCACTTCAACACTAAATGTAAGGGCTGTGCAACCAAACCTCTCCCTTATGTATAGCACAACACCTCCACCTTGTCTGCCCTGACTATTCCTCCTGAACAGCCTGTAGCCTTCCATCCCAGCACTCCAAACATGGGACTCATTCCATCAAGTCTTGCTAATACTGATGATATTGTAGCTCTGGGAGCTGACCAACGCTTCCAGTTTATCCTGTTTGTTTCTCAGAGTGCATTGATGTACAAGCATTTCAGATATGCTCCTGAGCCCTGTGTGCTCCCAGGAACAGTGTAAATATTCCCACCAGCATTGCTACCTTCTGGCAATGCCATGCCAACCCTTGGCTTACCTACTGCAATACTGTTGGTATCCCCTTCCCTCATCAATTCCAGTTCAAAGTTCTCTTGATCAGCCCCTCCAGCTTATGCTCAAAACCCTGTTTTCCCCACTGGTGGATCCTGTCAGGCCCCAACATATCTTGTCTCTTGAATGCTCCTCCATGGTTTAAAAGCCCAAAGTTTTGGTGGAGGCACCAGTTCTGCAGGGAAACATTGATATCGTGGCCTCACCTGTTTCTTCCAACATCTCCCCCCATTAGTGGAATTGAGGAAAATACTACCTGTGCTCCCAAAGTTTTTAGCATTCTTCCCAGGGCTCTGAAGCCTACTTTGGTTGACCTCAGACTTTTTGTTGCGAAGTCATTTGTATCCACATGAAAGAGCAGAAATGGACAGTAGTCTGAATGTTGAACTAGTCTTCTGTCTTGTCGTGATGTCCCTGATTTGGACCCCAGGGAAGCAGAAAACTTCCCTGAAAAGGAGGTCTGGTCTGCAAACTGGTGCTTCCGTTCTGCACAGGAGGAAATCACCAATGACCATAACTCACTGTTGTTTCTTCTCAGCACTGGTCTTAATGCAGATTTTGTTACGAGATGTTGGTGTCTCTGATCTTGGCATGACTTCTTGCACAGTTTCCTCCTCTTTCACATTATGCACTTCATCTACCATACCCAGGGCCTCATACTTGTTCTATAAGAGTACCTTAGTGGGTAATGTAGAGGGTAAGGAGGGGTTTTTCTTACCGCTCTGTTCTGTAACTTTCTTCCACCCCTTATCATCTGTGACACTGCCTTCATCTTGGCATAAAGCAAATCCAGGATCTGCCTCTCTAGTGGCCACACTGAGTTGGATTTTATGCATCACAAATGGCTCCATTGATCATTCTCTCTGTCAGACTCTCGAATACTCCTCAGTCTGCCCACCTCCTCCTGCAGTTCAGCCAGCAAGTGGAGCAGTTCATCCATCTGGTCACGCCTCCTGCAGCCTTTCTTGCAATCACTTTCCACCTCCAGGAATATCCCTTCACACATCCCACAGCTGGAATCTGGGTACTCACATGCTTGAACAGGAGCTCTGTCTGTGTGGCTACCTTGGTTTTGCCAGGTTCTAGAAGCTCAGAAGAAGCAGAGGACATGCCTGCCTGCTGCAGCATGCCTGCCCACTGGGAATATATGAGAAAGTTTAAGATCTTGCTGCAGTAATTGCAAACCATTAGGCAATTTAAAGTGAATAAAAGACCTTTATATGCCTTTCTTCCTTCCTAGAGTCTGTTTACAAGAGAACTCTGTCTTCAACATATAGAGATGCTGAAAAAATTGAAAGTGTCTGCTATTTTGTTCATAAAAATTGCAATGAGCGTAATTGTCAGATCTTGCATGAAATATCAACTTTTCACAATAGCTTATCAGCTATTGACCAGCTTTCCTTTTCCTTTTTTCCCTTCTTCGCTTTCCCTTCTCCCTTTTTTAACTCCCTTTTATGAATTGTACAGTATGTGTTGCATGTATAAAATATGTATCTCTATGTTCATGTCACTGAATAAATCAAAATGAATCCACTGTTAACACAGGAAAAATCTGCCCTAAAATTTTCCTGTTCATGATATTTTTTCATGGGTGGAATTAAGAATGTGTTTGCTAAGGAAATTTGAAAAATATACTTGAGTTATTTTAATGAAATCCTTTCCATATTAAGAAGAACATTTTAATTTATTTGAAGCACAAATTTCTCCAATAATTCTTTTCTCCATGGTGGAACAAGTATTTCCCTGGAGGGACCATGGTGGAGCATGTATTTCCATACAGACTGTGGGAAGGCCCCAAGCTGGAGCAGGGAAAACTGTGACGAGAAGGGAGCAGCAGAGAAGAGCTGTTATGAACTGACTGCAGTTCCTCATTCCCCATCCCTCGCACCTATTGGGGGGGAGGTGGTAGAAGAGTTGGGGGTGAAGGAGCAAAGGTGAACCTGGTTTAAAAAAAAGGAGGGGGGAGGGTATGGTGTTATTTTGATTTTGTCTTGTTTCTCGAAGTTGAGTCTGTTTTGCCTATGATGGTAATTGGTAAGTGATCCACCTGCCATGTCTCAAACCACTAGAATTTTCATCATATTTTCTCCCCTGTCCTGTTGAGGAGGAAGTGAGAGGGTGTCTGGGTGGGGTCTTGCAGACATGCCATATTTCTACACATTAGGAACAAGAAGTCTTTTAGAGTCCCCAGGTGATCAAGGCATAACAGTAAAACAAACAAACAAACAAACCCCAACACTCACAGCAAAAGAGACCACAACAGAAGAATGATATCAGATCTTTTTGAACAGATTTTTGTACATTGCAGAAGAAAGCAAAGTGATTTCAACCTTACATTTTTCTTTGTATGAGACTCAATAGATGAGCTACCTTAAGTTTGAGTGTGAAAATGTTCTGGAGTTATGCAAGATGAACTGTAATGGGTTGCTAGAGCTAAGCAGCATTCTCCCAGGAATCCCAGAACTCAGAAGTGAAAGAAGTGAATTAATAGCACTGATTACCTTAAAATTGCCTTGATACCTGAGGATAGTGTGTGAAGAAATGTGATGTTGATTTTTTGAAAGGTTTCCAAAAGAGATGTGAAAAGTACCAGTCTGTAAGCCTGATATCCATAGCCAGAAAAGTAATAGAAACTATAATAAAAACTAGAATTGATTGTCACCTGAATCCATGTGATGTATTAAGGAAGGGTTATTTTTCTTATAAAGAGAAAATCTTGTTTTAGAAAGATTGGGCCATCCAAAATGTGAACAAACTTTATTTCTATTTCAAAAAGGTTTTAAAAATTCTCCTAACAAAAGGGTTTTTTTTTTTAAAAAAAAGTGGCAGTTTTATAAGAGGGGAGGTTCTTGTGAGTGAGTAATGGTTTAAAATAATAGAAGCAGAAGGATAGAGGAAATGATTATTTTTTCACAAAGAAGAAAATTTACCAATGAAACTCTTCAGTGACTTGTGTTGGAATTTGTACTGTTCAATGACTTAATGACCCCATAAGTCATCTGCAAATGGGTGCGAGTAATGAGATGACACATTTTCTCGATTATATTGAGCTATTCAAGGAGAATATTGAAGAACTGTTGAAGGCCTTTTTGAAATTATTGACAGGATAATAGAACAGCAGATGAAATCCTGTGTAGATTAACATAAAACTAAGGAAATGGGGGGAGAAAACATAGGAAATTTCCTATACAAAATGACTGGTTCTTACCTGTCATTTCAAAGTAGAATGTTGGATCTTAGTTAAATATTTCAATAATAATTCTACCTCAGTGTTCATTAACAGAAAAAACAGACTAAAAGTTAGGAATTAGCATAAAAGGAGCAGAGAATACAGTTACATTTCTGTATAAATTCATAAGTCACTCATATATTGGTTAATGTATGTTGTTCTTGTGTCCTCAAAACAGAGACAGAAAAAATGAAATATTTCTAGAAGGGCAATAAGAATAATGAGAAGTTGGATATTGCTTCTATGTGAAAAAATGTTCAGTCATCCAGTCTTCTTCAGCTTGGAAAGACTGAAGAAGACATAACAGAGGTGTATAATCTTGAGAGGCACAGATAGGGTATATAAACACCACCTTCACCATGTCTTTTCTGTACAAGAATTAGGCAGCATGAAACAAACCTGGTAGAAATTTGGTTCAAAACAAAGTTGAATGGTACTTCATTGATGGGGTGAATATTCTGTGGAACTTTTTAGCAAAGGATATCATGAATGATAAGAATTTATATGGGTTCAAACATGGCAATTGCCTGAAAGAAAATCCATCAAGGATTATTACAGAAAACATACGTGACTCAGGAGGTCCTGAACCGAGAGAAGGTGAATGTTGAAAGAATATTAAAGTATCATATACACTTGTCCTGTCTTACACTCTTCAGGCATCTGCTCATCTGCTATTGGCCACTGTTGGAGATGGATGGCAGGACTAGACAGAACTTTAGTGTAACCCCAACTAGATGATCTTAAATACTATTAAAAAAGCACAAATGAATCAAAAATCTGCCCCTACAGGGCTTCTAGGTTCACAGACATATCAGGTCTCTTCTTTGAAACAAAGATCTTATAGGTTTCCCATAGCCTTGTTAGCACAGGAAGAGGCATAAAGCATAAAGAGAATATAATTGGATATTTGTCTGCCTCTTTTAGAGTCTGATCTAATTTCAAGTGAAGCCATAGAGGATCCCTCCATTCATTTCAGTGGATATTGGTCTTTTCAGTGGAAAGGTAAGTCCAGAAAATAGACAAAAATCTGTAGACAGAATGTAATACTATACAGATGCATTTACTTGCAGAAGATGTTAACAGCAGCCTGTACTCATAGTATTATCCAAGTACAACAAATGTGTTAATGTGTTAATGATTTACACTGAGTATAATAAATACAGAAGGAGCTGCAAACAAAACCATCCTTTTGTGATCCTCTTCCCTGGCAATGTATGGCAGGCATGGCAGGCTACTCTCTGCATGCTACTTACTATAGTAATCTTGTACTTGATTTTCAGCTTACTACTAGACTACTAGTAGACTACTACTACTACTTAACTGCTCTCAGTGTTTGAGATGTAACTGTATCTGTGTGTACATTTGTACACCACTTAGGAGTTATCAGTTCCTAATAAAAATATTTGCATTTCTTGTGAAGTCATATGACTGATTATATCCTATAAATGCATTTAGTATTAGTTGACATAAAAGCATTGAGAAAGCTACCAAAGTGCATCATGCACAAATTAAAAATAAGAAACAAACTGATTTCAAATCAGTATTTCAGTATGCATTTCTCTAGTTTTATATAACCATCTATAAGACAGTTTATGTAGTCTTAGCAAAATAGTATTACAAATACCAACACAAAATTTGAATGTTGGTTTTAAAATATCATTAGAAGTCAAATTCTTGAACATCACATTTACAAAGTAGTAGAGAGACAGGTGGATGACAAATATGGGAACTCTTCTCATAGCTCAATGTATTTTGTCATATAATTATAAAGTCACAGGAGAAGAAAGAATATTTTTAAGCAATTATAGTTGATGTTCCTTTGATGTAGGATTTTCTGCATACAGAAGTATGCTTTGGGATATTTGTTAAGGTACTTGGTCAGTTCTTAAGGCATGGGTTTAAAGAATAGCTGAAGGATTAGCAGTGCTTTTCCTAAGAAACAGAAATTCATTTTCCTGAATCAATTTGTGCTTTTTTCTGCTACAGTCTTAAGCCCTGAATCTGAGCTTCTTAAAATATTTTTTAGCTTAATACTTATTCTACAGTATAGGACTCTTAGTTCCCTTATGTTATCCAGTATCAAAACTAATCATAGAAAAAAAGAATCTGCAGAAGGAGGAGACAAGTTGCTATTTATATGGCAGGCTCATTATGTACTTGAGTATTTTCCACTGAAGGAAAGAAAACACAGGACCTGATGCTTCTGAAAGAAACACTAGCTGCCTTCTCGATTTCTTTTGTGCATTGACTGAGCTGACAGTACTGCTGCAATAGTCTACAAGCTGGAAATAGATCTCCCACAGAAGGGCTGCCATTTTCTTTGTATGTCTTTAGTAAGTTAAACTAATACACTTAGTATCACCACCAGTATTTATCACTGTCAACATAGTATGCACCAAAGTGCACCAGATTTACCCAAAACACCAAAACCTCATCTGGATTTTAAACAAATGTTACAGTTTGCACAAAGTTTTCCAACAGAATGAAAGAAACACGAACAAAAAACACCCCAACAAACAGAGTTAATACTTTACTGGAACATGTTTTCTTTTGTGTCTCTTTTATATTTTAAAAAATTAATAAGTATTTATTGCTGGAATATCTAAATATGTTTAGTTTAATAAAATCATTTTACATGGATTGACTATACCCACATTTCTAAGAGAACATCCTCTCTTTTAGGAAGCACTATTCACTTCAGTCTTGACAATTTTACAGATATGAATCCACGTATCTTCTCGGTTTCCTTGTACAAAAAAATTCATCTATGGTGATAAAAATAGCATTTATAATGTAGATGTTAATAATATTTATGCATTTGTTTATCAAGTGTATTAGTAAAATTATCTTATTTTATTAGTGGTGCTTAGGTCATCTGCTGCAACATTACCTGACTAAATATATAAGGTGATTCAAAACTTTGAAGCAGAAATGTAGGCTTTATTTGTACAGGGAAGCAGCTAAATAAAAATGAACTGACTTCCAAAGTACTTAGTGATTACAAGCAAATGAATTTCCATAGAAATCAGCTGTGTTAAGGACTTCTGAAACTTTGGCTTCTCTTTTTTTTTTTTTTTTTTTTTTTGACCACTAGAGTTAGGTATTCAAATGTTTAAAGATTAAAGACATTGACAATAATCCACAATATTTTTCATCTTTCACAAACAAGTCACCTTCTTCTCACCTGTTCTTGTCTATTGACAAAATATCTGTGTGCATGTATGAATACAATGAAGGAGAAGCAGAGGAAGAAATTGGTCTTTAAATCTCATTAATTCAGTGATTAGCACAAAGAGAAATTATCCACATGCTGAAGCACAACATTATTCTCTTACAGAAGGACAGAAGGGGTGAGCTGATGTTTGGTATGCAGTATGTTAAATTCATTTCAGTAAGTGAAGTGTGTAACATTACTCAAAATTTCTTATGCAGAAAAGATCTACAATATGCTGACATTATTCATCTTTTATCTTGTTCAGCTCATAGACACTGACACATCAACAATCCCATCTTCTATCTTTTTGTTATATTCAAAATAATAAAAAATTATTATTATTCCAGCAATAAGCTCAAGCTCTTTCTTGCAGAATATAATTTGAAATGGGCAAGTAGTTAATGTATTAGATAAATGTCAGTAAATCCACTAGTCGCAAACCTCCTTCAGATTGTTTCCAGAGCATTTAGCAGAAAAGAGTGACAGTGTTAGAGGTGTGAATCCTTGAAAATATAGCTTAAATGATAATGGAGATGTGCAGTCTTAATTGCCAGTATTTTGATAGAGTTTTTTTATTAGTCAATTTTTTATTTGCTGATGTAGGTCTTATTTTGTGTTTATTTCAACTGTTGCAATTTCAAAGCCCTTTGAGCCAATCTTTCAAGGATTACATAAATCTCAGCAAAATGTTGCCTGTAGTGATATAGAGCTAATCATCCAGTGGTCTAGGAAGAGTATGTGGTTGGTCTGTGCACGAGATGTGGAAAGGGCTTCTCTCAACCTATTCTTTTCTTAATTGAGGGCCTAAGTGATTAAGAAAACAGGAAGACTAATGAACAAAGATTATCAGTGGTGATTGCCAAGGTTTCCCTAGCTGTTATACTGGCAGAAGTGGGATGCAACTTCAGACGAAGTACTGGAGGGAACCTGGAGCTGATTTCCTGGCAGGGTCAGTGAGGCAGAGCATCCTGGCATCCAGATCTTCAGATGGCAACACATCAGGGATCCCAGGAGCAGACGTCTCTGCTGGGAATGGCTGCCACAGCTGTGAAAGCCAAATCTCCCAGATGGTCATGTGAAGACCAGGGAAATCATGATGCATCCTGGCAGTAGTATTTTGAGTGGTGATCACAATACCGTTCTCTGAGTAGCTATGGCTTGCAGCCGTGGGGTCATCTGCTGCGAGTGCCATGGAAAGAGACACATGAGCCAAGGTAGCAGCTGCACCAACATGGGCAGAAGGATCCAAAGTAAAGATCTGACAGGGACAAAGGTTTTGACATATACCATGTTCAGGTAATGGTGTACTGAGTAAGACGAAAAGATGAATGATGTTCTCCAGTTTAGCAGCCACTTCAGTGGCAGCAGCAGCAACTTCACTGTGTGAATCTGACGCAATTACAAAGCTTGCTTACTGTTGCATGGTTATTAGAAGAGAACTGTCCACTAATGATTCAAGGTGTTTGCGTGTGTGTATTAATACATAGCAGATCCAGTGAGTTGTGACCACTACCAAACATTATCCCACTGAGAAAAGTGTATCTTATTAAGTATTTCTAGATATTTCAAATTGTATATGGAAAAGTATTTATAGTATACTTCCATAAGAAACCTGAATTCAACAGGAGGGGTGGAATGAAACTGCATGAAACATTATAAAGGATGAAAATTTATTGGAAAAAATAGATGTTGGGATGGCTTCGTTAACTACTGGAATGGCATTGTATATAATACATGGGCAAAGTCTCACCAGACTGTAAGTTAGTAAACATTTTCAGGTCTTACTGTTCGTTCTGCAGTTTTGTGTACATACAAGACTAGACTGGCAGAGCAGATACTGAATCTGGTTTTCAGGCAGAGAGATTCAAGAAACTTGTCTCCCTGTGGAACTCAAATTTTTTTAAGGGCAAAAATGGAACACATCTTACATGCAGAACCAAAAATTTGCTGCTATTCCGGTTTGGGTTCTATCAGTCTAAGAGCTTAAGCTATCCAATTGCTACAGAAAAGCTTCATTAACAGTACAGGGTTTTTTTGTTTGGGTTTTTTTTTTTTTTTTTGGCCAGACTATACATCCCATCACCAACAATTTCAAGGCAATGTCCATATGGCTATGGAACTTATGACAACATTAATGTTAATAAGGATTCAAGTATTGTTTGCATTGAAGATTTCCTCACTTCAAAGAGTTCCTGAAACCTTGAGAACAGGAATGGCTGTGATCCAGGTGAAAGCCTATTATAACTGCAGGTGATGTAAGGTGCAGCAAAAGGGACAGTAGTCACTACAAGTAAGCTGATGACCTTCAAGTTTTGGATGCTTCTGTCAATTTCCAGATCCCTAACAGGTCTTAAGGAGGGCATAGGGAAGTTAGTGCAGGTGTCCTATCTCATGAAATGTCCTGACGCAGATGTTAGGGTTATTGTTGATACTTACAGCTTTAGAAGAGACACAGTCTTTCACTCAGTGTTTCCAACAGTTTTGCCTACAAAATGTTGGTCTTCACCTTAGCGGTCGTTGAGGACAGGACAGAAGGCACTGTTTTTCCATTATATAAAACCTTAGTATGCCCATATCGTGAGTTCTGCATACAGTTTTTGTCTCTGCATCTCAGGAAACTGCAGCTAGTCCTGAAAATCAAGGACAATAGTAGTAGCTTTACTCAGACTGCAAAGGTATTCCACACTGTTTGTCATTCATGAATGTGTATAGTAGTCAACACAGAGAGTACCCATGTGTAAGAGAGGAGGTCACGTAATGCCAGTCCCTGTCTTGACACTACTGGCATCTGAGTTCCGTAAAGGAGACCAGAACTTTTACTTATACTAATGTTAAGTGTAAAAGTAATTATTAGATTATTTTCTACAAGAAATAATATTGCATTTGTTTTTAAAGAGAAATTTTGGAAGATTGTTAACTGATTCTACCAGAAACAGGAATTCAGGCATCCCTTTTACTACAGGTGAAAATCAAAACATTATAAAACAGATAAAATAATCAAGAAACTGCAACCAGTTTATCAGCTGTCACTTGGATACATGAAAATTAGTTTCCTTTTATTATTATTTAATGAGATCTTACATCTCGGTGCCCCCTACCACTTCTTTTCTCTTTTCCTAGAGTTTTACACCTCCTCAGTTAGAGCCTGGGCGCACAAATATTTCAGTTAGCATTTGGCATAACTGAGAGGTGAGAGCTTCAGATAGAAAACGACAAGTACAACAGGAATAAACTACTTAGGTCAATGGTATGCAGCAAACTTCTAAACATGGTAGAATAAAAAAACTTTTTTAGGTACAACAATTTTAGCAACTCTATTACTGTATCTGAACAGCTGAATAGAAAGCTAGCATTGTTACCGAAAATCCAGAATAAAGAACTTATCAACACCAATTTGATGCAGATAAGCAGAAACTTCTTTATTGACGGCCAGGCGCGCAGGGGAGTATTCTCACCAACAACGCGTGCCAAGCACTAAAATCACTCATCTTATATAGAACTTTTTCATATACAATTTCCAAGGACACAGTTTCATACACAAACACAATTCCCAAGGACACACACAAACACAGTTTCCTTGGCAGGTACTTGTAAGCTGTTACGGTTGTTTCCCCCAGTTTCTATTAATCCTAGGCTTTGACAACTACTTGTATTCTCCTGGTCCTATATATATATGTTATAAATCAACTTACAGATCAGTTTGTATTTGGTTACCTAGGTTCCAAACGTTTCTACTAAATTATTATGACCAATCTCTTCGGCCTTGGTATGGGACTGTATAGGTGATTTTAAAGCAGCATTCGGTTGCTAATACAAACCACAACAAATAAAAATTTTACTAATTATTTCTTATGATTTTATATTTCTATTAAATCAAACACAATTTCTTCTACTTATTGGTAAATCGATAACAGCATCAGTCTCCAATGCAGGAATATGTACCTTCTTTGGAAAAACATTCAAAAAAATATGTCTGATAGATTTTTTTATGTCCATCAACTGCTCATCTTAATCTTAAAGAATGTAATATCTTCCTCTGCTTCAGTGTTTTCATTTATCAGAAATATATTTGGAGTATTTTTAAATGTTTGTCGATCGAAATACTCACTGCAGAATGACAATTATGTGCTTTTTTGAATAAACTCCTATTTTACCTGCCAGAGAATCCCAGAATTGCTGAGACCGGAGAGCACCTCTGGTGGTCAAGTCCAACTGACCCCTGCTTGAAGCAGGGCCAGCTAGAGCAAGTTACCAAGAACTGTGTCCAGTCCAGCTTTGAATATCTCCAAGGATGGAGACACGACAGACTCTCTGGGTAACCTGTTCTAGTGTTTGAACACCCTCAAATTAACAAATTATTTTTCTTATGTGTAAATGTAATTTCCTGTCTTTGCACATTACCTCTTCTCCTGTCACTGAACACCACTGAGAACAGTCTGTCTCCATTTTCTTTGCTCCTCCCATTGGATGTTTATACACATTGATAATATCCTCCTGAACCTTCTCTTCTGCAGGCTGAACAGTTCCAGCTCTCTCAGCCTCTCCTCATATGACGGATGATCTATTTCCTTAATCATCTCTGTGGCCCTTTGCTGGACTTCCTCCAGTAAGTCTATGTCTCTCTTGTACTGGGGAGCCCAGACCCCTTACTCCAGATGTGCCTCACCAGGGCCAAGCAGAGGGGAAGAATCACCTCCCTCGATCTGCTGACAACACTCTTCTTAATGCAGGCCAAGATGCTGTTGGCTTTCTTTGCTACAAGGGTGCATTGCTGGCTCATGGTCAGCCTGGTGTCTACTTGGATCCCAGGTCTCTGTCTGCCAATGTGATTTCCAGCTGGTCATCTCTCAGTGTGTACTGATGCCTAGGTTATTCCTCCCCAGGTGCAGGCATTCCCCTTTGCTGAACAGGAGGAGATTCCTTTCAGCACATTTCTCCAGCCTGTCAAGGTCCCTCTGAATGGCATCAAACCCATCTGGTCTATCATCCACTCCTCCCAGTTTTGTATTATTTGCATTCCTGATGAGGGCGTGCTCTGTCCCATTGGTCAGGTCATTAATGAAGATGTTAAACAGTATGGGTCTCAGTGTTGCCCTCTGGTGTACTGCACCAGACTCCAGCGGGACTTTTTGCCACTGACCACAGTCCTCTGAGCCCAGTAGTTCAGCTTGTTCTCAATCCACTTCCCTTTCCACTTTATCTAGACCTTATTTCATTACTTTGTCTATTGGGATGTTAGAGGAGACAGTGTCAAAAGTCTCACTAAAGTCAAGATAAACAACATCCACTGCTATCCCCTCATTCACCATGTCAGTCATCTTATTGTAGACAGCTGTAAGGTTGGTCAGCTCTTGAGAGTGTTAATAAACCAATATAAATATTATTCAGATATGCTCATGGAAAGACTAGCTGCCCTGTGAAAAATCCTGTGTAGACTCAAATGTGATTAGTTATACATCAAAAAATAGATTTTATTCCGTAAAGATAAATATAAAGAATCCCTCCAGTTGTGGCACATATAAAGATTCCCCACAGCTGTGATACAAAAAAATAAAAACAAACTAAAAAAACCACCCACAAACCAAACCAAAAAGCCCCCCCTGCTTGTTATTCATTCAATCTGAAGTTGATTTGTGAAATATGTTTATTCTGAAGCCAAACCCAGTAATTCTCAGAATTATTATAAACTCACTAAATACCCTGCCACAAATGGATTGTCTTCAATAAATAAGTTAAGATGGCAGTATTAATTCCTTTGGGGACCCAGCAATTAAGCCACTATATGCAGTTTACTAGACCAAAATACTTCATCCAAATCCTATCCCTAAAAAGCATTTTCCCTTAAGCATTTCGCTTAAGACTTCTAGAAGATCTTCTTGAATTCTGAGAGGGTCATTTTTCCTAGATCATTTTTCCTGGCAAATCTGGGTCACCTAACCCACAAAACTGTAGTGAAGTGTAGGATATAGAGTGCTTTCTAAACTTCAGTAAGTAACTTTTCCATCAGTAAACTTTCACAGAATCACAGAATCGTCTAGGTTGGAAAAGACCTTGAAGATCATCCAGTCCAACCATTAACCTAACATTGACAGTTCCCAACTACAGCATATCCCTAAGCGCTATGTCGAACCTACTCTTAAACACCTCCAGGGATGGGGACTCCACCACCTCCCTGGGCAGCCCATTCCAATGCCTAACAACCCATTCGGTATAGAAATACTTCCTAATATCTAGTCTAAACCTTCCTTGGCGCAACTTGAGGCCATTCCCTCTTGTCCTATCACTTGTTACTTGGTTAAAGAGACTCATCCCCAGTTCTCTACAACCTCCTTTCAGGTCGTTGTAGAGGGCGATGACGTCTCCCCTCAGGCTGCTCTTCTCCAGACTAAAAAAATTCCAGGTCCCTCAGCCGCTCCTCATACGACATGTGCTCCAGACCCTTCACCAGCTTCGTTGCCCTTCTCTGGACACGCTCGAGTAATTCAATGTCCTTTTTGTAGTGAGGGGCCCAAAACTGAACACAGTAATCAAGGTGTGGCCTCACCAGTGCCGAGTACAGGGGTAAGATCACTTCTCTGTCCCTGCTGGCCACACTATTTCTGATGCAAGCCAGGATACCATTGGCCTTCTTGGCCACCTGGGCACACTGCTGGCTCATGTTCAGCCGGCTGTCAGTCAACACCCCCAGGTCCCTCTCTGACTGGCAGCTCTCCAGCCACTCCTCCCCAAGCCTGTAGCGCTGCTGGGGGTTGTTGTGGCCCAAGTGCAGCACCCAGCATTTGGCCTTATTGAAGCTCCTACAGTTGGCCTTAGCCCATCGCTCCAGCCTGTCCAGGTCTCTCTGCAGAGCCTCCCTACCCTCGAGCAGATCAACACTCCCACCCAACTTGGTGTTGTCTGCAAACATTTATGAGGGTGCACTCGATCCCCTCGTCTAGATCATCAATAAAGATGTTAAACAGGAGTGGCCCCAAAACTGAGCACTGTGGGACACCACTCGTGACCGGCTGCCAACTGGATTTAACTCCATTCACCACAACTCTTTGGGCCTGTCCATCCAGCCAGTTTTTTACCCAGCAAAGCGTGTGCCCATCCAAGCCATGAGCAGCCAGTTTTGCCAGGAGAATGCTTTGGGAAACAGTGTCAAAGGCCTTACTGAAGTCAAGGTAGACAACGTCCACAGCCTTTCCCTCATCCAATAAGCAGGTCACCCTGTCGTAGAAGGAGATCAGGTTTGTCAAGCAGGACCTGCCTTTCATAAACCCATGCTGACTGGGCCTGATCATCTGGTTGTCCCACACGTGTTGTATGATGGTACTCAGGATGAGCTGCTCCATCAGCTTCCCGGGCACCAAAGTCAAGCTGACAGGCCTGTAATTTCCCAGATCATCCTTCCGACCCTTCTTATATATGGGCATTACATTGGCCAAATTCCAATCTGTCAGGATCTCCCCGCTCAGCCAGGACTGCTGGTAAATGATGGAAAGCAGCTTGGCGAGCACCCCAGCCAGCTCCTTCAGCACCCTCGGGTGTATCCCATCCTGTCCCATAGACTTGTGTGTGTCTATGGGATGCAGTAGGTCACTGACTGTCTCCTCCTGGAATGCGGGGGGGTTGTTCTCCCAGTCTCTGTCTTCTGGCTGAGGAGGCTGGATTCCCTCAGTACAACTAGTCTTGCTATTAAAGACTGAGGCAAAGAAGGCATTAAGCACCTCAGCCTTTTCCTCATCAGTCATTACCATGTTTCCTCCTGCGTCTAGCAGGGGATGGAGACTCTCCCTGGTCTTTCTTTTGCTATTGAATTACTTAAGAAACATTTCTTGTTATTTTTGACTGCTGAAGGCAGATTCATTTCTAGCTGGGCTTTAGACCTCCTGATTTCCACCCTGCATAGCCTCACTGCCTCTTTAATGTGCTTTAAAGCATTAGGCTAACAAAATATGAGAACAGTTTAGCTTTATAATAATCTTTGTGTATAGTTTTTATACTATATCTTATATAACTACATACCCCTACAGTTAAATTTACCTTTCTCAGTCTAATAGGATGATTTTTTTTCCCTCTAAATTGCATGCTGACATACAGCACTGTTGAGCTGGTTGGTGATAGAATTCTTTCAATATTATATGTGTTATTAATTAGATAAGGTGATAACTGGCAATGTTCTAATTCATTTTACATTTTGGTTTCTTATATCATCATTAATGGTTTTGGCCCATATTCTGCATCTAGACAAAGTTATACAATACCAGGATAGGTTATATCAGGAACTGGCCTAATATAATTATGGTATGTCTACAAATATATCAGAAAGATACAGCACTTTCTGGATACCACTAACCTACTTGTGAGTGATTCAGCTTGAATACTGAAAACAGAGAGGAATCTACTCACGAGTGTGAGAGTGGTTTACAACAAGGGAGAACCAGGTTACAGATCAAAAAGAAGAAAAGAAAGGAAAAGAAAAAACAAAAAAAAAAAGAAAAAAAAGACCTTAATCATAAGGATGAGAAAGCATTATCCAGAAAGGCAAAGATATCTCATCATTAATGGTCCTTAAAAATAGACTAGACAAGCATTTTTTGGCAATGACTTGGTTACAGTTGAATGTGTCTTTGTCTGGGAGATGAACAGAAAGCCTCCCCAAACCTCTGAACACTGCCAGGAGGCAGGATGGAGAAGCTGTCACCCACAGGAAATTTTGTCAGGTTAGTCAAAATCATCAAAGATATCATCCAGAAATGGTCATGAGGTACAAAGCACTGTAAGAATAGTTTCTCTGAAGTGCCTCAGGTTGAGATTGGAGCTCCTGCATCAGATCTGTCACAGACTCAGTTAATATGAAATTCTTATCCTGTTAAAATATCAGCAAGTTGAAAAGTACTGTTAATGTATGTGTTTCACCTCATATAGTGTTGGAATGAATTTGCATTTATTTTTCTGTTATACTATCAAAATTAATTATATTTAGGAAGTTGCACAATGTGCTAATGTTGAAAATCCAGATTGTATTTTTTAATTATTTAAAAAGCTACAATGGATTTAGGCCACGGCTGTGCATCTCTTGGACTCTAGCAAAACCTGGAACAAGCCCAATCAAGTGGACATAACTAACATTTACAAATGGTGACAGTTCACACTACATTTAACTTATTTTTCCTATTTATTTTAATGTTACAGATAGCAAAGGAGACTTAACTATGGCTTTTATAACAGCTTTCCCATTATTTCAGACTTCCTGTGCTTGGATAACAGTTTATTCCAGAGCAGTCCAGCTTCCTTTGCTTGATCCTTCAGTGAAGTCGTAATAATCCTATTGGTAACATTACAGGCTGTTGCTATGGAAATTAATGTATTATCTCAGAAAAATGACAGATGGGTTGAAGAGGGAACAAGCCCATACTTCAACACTGATCCTTACATGACTAGCTAATCCCTAAACGGATGTCACTTAGAGAGTAGCTAATTTCAAAGACTTTAGTGAAACCATGTGAGTAACCAGAACTGCAGAGGACAGAGGATATGTTAAGTATTTTGCTTGGAATGAGTTATATTCTCTCTGTTTCATTTCCACTTGTGGCCCACATTGTTTTTCTCTCTACATGCGTCATACAACCTGTAGTAGGTCAGGAACCATCATGAGATAGCAGGAGTTCAGCAATATTGTGTGTGCAGGTTAATAATAGCTTCCCCTCATCCCCCACTCTGGGTGAATTATGTCATTAAAGAGAGAAGTGATTTCCAAGTCAAGGCAGCAGCAATGAAGTAGCTATCATTTGCTGATACACTTCGAATTAAAAAACAGAAAACAAACAAAGAAAATGTGCATTATTTTGCCATCACACAAAGGGACACTTTGCATATTTTCAGTCTTTAATTGTTGATGTTTATTCTTTCTCTTACATTTAAACAAAAACATTAGGGCTTTTTGCTCATGACAATGTAAATTATGGAGAATGCAGCATAGAGCAAGTGGAATTTGCTCAAGAAGACCAAAGTAGGAGTGTGGGTTAGAAATTCCTCAGTGATCCAAGTGCCAACACAGAAATGGATCAGGGAAGTAGAATGAGAAATACAGTGTGGTACACTTCCAAAGGAGAAAAGGAGCACTGTGGTATGGAAATCTTATTTAAGACTGATAGGTGATTGTTGATTTTCATTCAACACAGAAAATCTTTCTTTCTGAGAAAACAGAAGGAAAAGTACAACAGAAGAATTTTTTTCCTATTAAGCAATACTACATTTGAACTTTTTGATCATTTTGTATTCAGAATAATTTGATTGCTTTTTATAAATCATGTAACAACACATTCTTCTTTGGTGGAGATTTTTTTGATATTTCTTGTCTAGGAATAACGATGTTGCAACAACTGTCAAAAATATATTATCGGTAAATACTTTGGAAAAAAACAAATATCACCTGGATGTGATTTTGGCAAAATGCTGAGAATTAAAAGTAACTTCTCAGAATGTTTTGAGTAGCAGCATTAATCACTACATTTTAAAATGTATAAAAGTAAATGAGTCACATCAGTAAATAACTTATTATTATTTCAAAATTATTAACAAAATATGTGTCAGAAAGGAGACTTGATTTAAAATCTCCAGAACTGAAAGCCAATGATATAAATTATGTTATAATTTTATTCCCAAAAAATATCAATTCCACAAGGGTAAGTTATTATTTGAATTATTTGGGGGGAAAATTGCTACTGCTATGAAAGTGGGATGCATCTTTTTCAGGTTATAGCAATAACACCTGCACTGACCCACTCTTTGACCTAAAATTGAAACAAACAAGCAAAAAACCTCACCATCCACACCCCAGAGAAAAGCTGTGCATTAATAACAAGCAGGATTAGAAAACATGGGTTGATGGGTCATGCCAGACATCTGTTGTGTAACCACACATATCATGCTCTTTGCTACCTTGTATTTTATTTTTTATTTTATGTAAAGTTAATCAGGTGGATATAGGAGACATTAAATTCTGCAGTTTTATTTAAGCATCTGCTAGGGACATAAGTGAATATAAGAGAATGAGTCCCAATGGACTACTGTTGCTGTTAGGTGAAAGTCACAGATAGGTCAGAGCCATTAGGAACAGTTAATAATGTTGTAATTGAGTAAAAAGCAAAGCTGATGTCCAAAGAACAGCATAATGGGGAAGGCAGCATAGAGTGGATCTGGCCTGTCTTTCATGTTCCCTCTATGAATAGAGAATTTCTGTGATTTTCTTCTTATATAAAGGTTGAAGTGTTATGTGCATCAAGGATAACATTAGTGATAATACTTTGATAGGATTTGTAATCTCTCTTTCAAATAAATGATAATATTTGGTCCTATCTAGGCAGTTATAATGATCAAATATTTGTGATATAATTCAGAGTTGATTATATACCCTTATTCCAGGAAACTAGAATGCAGGTTATTTGAATATGAGATAATATTTTTTATAAGCTAACTTCTAAGAAAAAGAGCATCAACAGATGTGTTGACAGAAGGAAACAAAGAGAGGCAGAAGGAATTTAGTGTCACAAGTATTTATTATGCAAAAGGTAGAGTGGAGTCTTCTTCAAGTCATACTCTAAAGCTGCCCTGTGTTTCTGAACAGCATTGCCTGGATACCCTTGAAACTGTGCTAAGAATTCAAAAGAGATCTCATCCCTTAACTATACTTCCATGATATCACAGGAACCCTTAAAATTTTCTAATCTGAAGTTACACCTCGCAAGCAAATAGAGAACAAATGAAAGGTGCTAAAGCATTTGATTCAACCACTTGTGTTGATTCTCAATGCATTCTTAATGTATCTGTAACTCAGAAGTATAATTTTTAAGCCAAATATTCTATAATAATGATTGCAGTGTGGTACTTTGAAGCTGTAAGGATGATTCAGACGATTTCAGGGAGGTTTAAGTCAGAAAAGCTACATGATTTTTTTCATACTAGGATTCACTGCAGAAGACCTTAAGGAAATAATTTCTTATCCTTTTTTACAAGGCAGAACTTTGATAAAATATCTTGCGTTGAAGTATCAGTAGAATAGATTTCAGAACAAAGCATTGAAATAAAAAGAACCATAACAGAAAAAAAAAAAAAAAAAAAAAAAAGAAACAAAATTCTATGAATCCTAAAACTCTAAAAGCTCAAATATAGAACTATCAGACCACTGCTTGTCATGCATAACCCATTATTTGACGGAGACTAGATTGCATAAGATAATAGAAAGTACTACAGACCAGCAGCATTGGTAGAAACCAGCTAAGAATAGACCTATGATTTTAATAAGTGACAACCTGGGAATGATTCAACACAACTTTCACTGAAGGAAGTCATGAATCAAAATCTGTTCAAGTTCTATGACATCTTTTGGATAAGATTCATCAGGATGATATAGACTGCTTGGATTTCCAATAAACTTTTATAAGTTACCTTAACAATGGCTTTTAAAGAGACTAAATCATCATTGCAAGAGGGGTGTAACTGTCTCATAGATTTGTAACTCAAGGTTTTCAGGAAGAAATAGGAAAAAATAGGAAATCAAAGTTACAAAGAAGTAAGTTTTTCAATGGAAATTTCCCACAGAGCTTTTCAGACATCTGTGCTGTGCACAATACTTTTCAAACTGCTCATAAATAATGTGGAAAAGGGGAAATAGGGAGGTAACGACAGCCTACTGACAGTACAAAATTAGAACTGACTACAAAGAGCCTCAGAAGGATCATACAGTTGTGAATGACTGGGCAATAAAAATGGCAGATGAGACCCAGCATTGGTAACTGCAAAGTAGTGCACACAAAGGGGAAAACAATCACAATTACACATATACAGTGATAAGCTCTAAATAACTACTAACATTCAGGAAAGAGGGCTTAGTGTCATTATGGATGGTCTATGAAAATATCAGTTCACTGTTCAGAAGTAGTCCAAAGTCAACTAAAATATTGTGGATTATTTGAAAAAAGGAAAACCAAAGTATTTTGTTATGTCATCATTTCAATCTCTGTTGCGTATCTTGGATATTGGCTATAGCTTTAGCCATCTCCCTCTCAAAATCATGTAGAAGATCTAGAAATGATGCAGAGTGACAGAACAGATCAGATGCATGCGGAGTTTCTATTTGACAAAAATTAAATATCCCCTGGTCTTTAGTTAGATAAACTATGAGGAATGGATGATATATGAAGCACATAGGAAGTTAGATATGTCTTGTAGAAAATGAATAATCAATATTTTTCCTCAGTTTATTGTACAGCTAATGTAAAATTGGCAAAAGTGCTTATGTGGAGAACTTTTCCACAGATATATAATCAAACTATGGTATTCACTGTTACAGGAAGTAAATATGGTGAGTTCAAAAATTATTCAGTAAATTCACTAAAGAAATGCCCATGTATTAAACATGGTGCTGTGGCTGCAGCCTCAGGAGTGGGAAGTCTCAGAACCATCATCAACCAGATACTGGAGCCATGGGGAAGGCTTTCACTGCTTCCCATACTTCTTCTAATCATCTGTCACAAGCCACAGAGAGAGACAGGAGACCTTTCCCCTGGCCTGGTATGATAGTTTTCACATAAGGGACTGTGTGGAAAATGTTAGCTAGAGAGGCATAAAAGTCTTGATCTTAAATACATGGAAGTCAACAGCAGGAATCCCATCAGTGCCAGTGGCTTTGACCCAGACCTATGCCTTTCCTCTCCACCCCTGCATCGCCATCCCCTGTCTGGAGGCACAGGAGGAGCAGCAGCCCCGTGCATTATTAAGTTACACTGAAGATTCTGAAAAAGGCTTAAGATGCTCATGGACCTTCCATGGATCATTCCTGCTGGCATGAATTTCAGCTAAAAAGAAAAGTCTCCTTGCCAGCAGCAATGCATGGGATGTAACATCAAAGGATGCGACCTTCAGAAGATGGGCTGCTCTCTTCCATGCACTTCCTAAACATTTTTCTTTTTCAGCAGCTGTGAAGAGAGGATAAGTTAAAGCAGGCTTCAGCAATTAAAGTTTAACAGTGTGGGGCACATTATTTTCTCTGCCTGGTCATTTTTCAGCTGGCTTTCTGACATTCCTCAGTTCTGGTCTTTGTGTCTACTTCATCTAAGGTGTTTACTTTGCAGGTGTATCAGACAGACATTATGCATATTCAATTCAAACAGGCTGAGGAACACAGCTTTGTAAGACTTTGCTCCTGTACCTACTTGTAGCATAACAGATATCCAGAGCTATCATAGAAAAAATATTGTATTTTGAAAGGGAAGATGTTTGTTTTATTTTACCTCCATCTGCTTTAAGTACCTCTAATAAACATCTTGCCATACTATTTCAGTGCTAATAAGTAGAAAATTATTTTTGCTTAGAAAGAGATCTTAGAAAGAGACCTGAACTCTTTCACTATATGTGAGTGTAAAGAGCTCCTCTGCTTTTAAAGATTTTTTGTAAGAGACTTTTTTTTTTTTAAAGTTACCTGTTGATCACAACTCTAAACTTTTATCAACAAATACGAAAGCTGGAAGTTTCCTTCTATAACAAAACCCAAGACCCCCGGCATTTGCTAAAGATAGAAATGCTATAGCTTTAAGATAAACATCCACTGTTTCATAATTTAGAAAAAAAAAAATCAAAGTTTTCCCCCTACACACTCTGTAAACAGTTCTCAGTTTCTAAACCCATCAGAACATTAATCTCTTTTTAGGGGACAGAGCATTGCCGAGCACTGTGCAGCTATGCCTTGGAGAAAAGGCAATGTCCTATGTTGTTACCTATACTACCAAATGAAGCTCTCCCCTACAAATGATCAGGCAAGGACTGACACTTACTTTTTGAAAATAATTGAAGACTTCACAGGAGATTTTGCAAAATACCTTGAAATATCCAATTATTTTTCTTCTTGGAGGGTTAAAAACTGGATTATACCTAATTTGTAGTTTAAGCTACCATATACTGAGGCTTTGTATGCTGACATTTGCTGAGGGAAAGCTTTCTTCTGCTTGAACCTTTAGCCAAGATTTTGGGTTTTACTAGTCAGATCAGAAGCAAGGTTGTTCAGCTCTCATGCTCTGAGCATTATATCTCCTCCAGGCGTACTCAGAGAGAACTGGAAATCATATGAATATAGAAATATTAGGGTTTGCAGTCAGCAGATGCAGAACTGAGCCTGGATACCACAGCTCCAGCAGCTCGTTCTCCCCTCACTCACAGCCATATCTGTGTCTGCTCGTGCATGGCTCAGACATGGTCCCCAGCCCCAGACATCTTGGGCTTTCCATCACTCACTTACAAGCAGACACGCTGCTCTGCATCTCCCTTTTCTCCTCCATTCAACCCCTCCATATGCTGTGGAATCCTTTCTTTTTCATCATCATAAACATGGCAAAGCTGGTGGAAATCGCTTTTATAATACTTCTCAAAAAAAAAAAAAAAGTCATCTTGTCAGAGATGACTGTGAGGTTTTCATTTATGCTTTAGTGAAACTTCAAACAAATGTTTTATGAGAAATTTCTTACAAAGTCAATGCATACAGTTTTTAAAAATATCTTTTCTTTGGAAAAAATAAAAATAGCATCAAAATAAAATCTGTAAAAGCATTCATATTTATCTGGGTGGTTTACATAATCAAGCACGCTTCAGAGAAAAAGGAAACATACTTTAATTTCCTTTAAACCTGGAAAGAGTTGAGTTTCAATTATTTAAAAACAGCAGGTTTAGTAGGAAATCTAAAACGTGTAATTTTATTTACAGAACAATTTAACAACCATAACGAATAATAAAAAGTATTTTTGTTTTGTGTGATTTGTTGTTGGGGTTTTTTATTCGCCAGATCTATGTTTGCTTTCTCTGTGAAAAGGAACAGAATTTTGTGGTCTTAAATCTCTTTTCTGAGATTAAGGAGAGCTGTTTGATTTTCTTTTGTTTATTTACATCAGAATAGTTGTGTCACTGCCCACTCTGCCCCAGTTAAAATACCCCAAAGATTTTAATTTCATTTCTTTGGCATACAGGTAGGGATTCCAATGGTGTTTTTTTTCCCCAAGCCCCATATTTCTTTCTCTTTCCCCTTGATTTTTAGTGTTACTTATCTGCACAAGTAGCCTCTGTGGTTTAGTTTTTTGAGGTTAGAGTTCTTTCCATGTTGCTAAGCAAGTTCAGAAAGATTTAAAAGTATCACCAGTTCCTTCAGCACAGTCACAAAAAAAGGTGACTCCTGTTCCCACATTTTCACTCTGTAGTCCCATTGATTTAAATATAGTTGTTTTAAGTATTCCCCACTCTGTCTTTGTGCCATTCAGATAAAAGGAAATACTTCCACTGATTTCTAAAGAGATTTTCTACCAAAAAGTAGAGTCAATCAGGGAAAATATGGACCAATACTTTGCTATTTTTCTTCTGAATAGTTTATAACCACAAGTGACTGAACAAGTCAAAACTTTATTTCCTATTAATAAAGTTATCTCCTCACACATCCATTTATAAAAGTCTGATGAGTCACAAGCTGTGAGGACCCCCTCCTACAAAGATCCTATTTACATGCATGTAGTAACATGGTGTTAAAAAAAGGTCAGGGAGAAGGGAAATAGGTAATATGAGCAAACAAAATTTCAGAACTGAAATGGCAAAATTGTTGATGCAGCAGATTATTTTTAAACTCAGAATTAGTTGCCTCCACCTGTAGATTCAAACAGCCTATACCTGCATGAGAAAGTGTCAAAAAGGGCTTTTGAAACACTTCCTGCTTTGGAAAATGTGTGTACACTAGGTACAGTTAATTTAATTTTTGTTCAGGTGTAATATCCACAAAAAAGTGCTCCTCCTGCAACACAGTATTGAATTGAATAACTAATAGGGATGCTTAAAACATTCCTTTTTCCAATAAAACATACATTAAATCTTCACTCAGAAATTAAATTTCATTAATCTAGTTGCAGTTATAATCTCTGTGCCCATAGAAATTTCTCTAATATTTATGCACCCTTTCCTCTAGGAAAGCAAGCCAGTAATGATCTGGAAATTAATATTACACATTTGGCCTTATACATTTCACAGAATCACAGAATCATCAAGGTTGGAAAAGACCTTGAATATCATCTAGTCCAACCATTAACCTAACACTGACTGCTCTCAATTACACCATATCCCTTGGCACTATGTCAATGCGACTCAAACACCTCCAGGGATGGGGACTCCACCACTGCCCTGGGCAGCCCATTCCAACGCCTAACAACCCGTTCTGTAAAGAAATACTTCCTAATATCGTGTCTAAACCTTCCCTGGCGCAACTTGAGGCCATTCCCTCTTGTCCTACCGCTTATTACTTGGTTAAAGACACTCATCCCCAGTTCTCTGCAACCTCCTTCCAGGTAGTTGTAGAGGGCGATGAGGTCTCCCCTCAGCCTCCTCTTCTCCAGACTAAACAACCCCAGTTCCCTCAGCCGTTCCTTGTACAACATGTGCTGCAGAGCCTCCCTACCCTCGAGCACTGAGGGTGCACTCGATCCCCTCGTCTAGATCATCAATAAAGATGTTAAACAGGAGTGGCCCCAAAACCGAGCACTGGGGGACACCACTCGTGACCAGCCACCAACTGGATTTAACTCCGTTCACCACCTCTCTTTGGGCCCGTCCATCCAGCCAGTTTTTTACCCAGAGAAGCGTGTGCCCATCCAAGCCACGAGCAGCCAGTTTTGCCAGGAGAATGCTGTGGGAAATGGTGTCAAAGGCCTTACTGAAGTCAAGGTAAACTACATCCACAGCCCTTCCCTCATCCAATAAGCAGGTCACCCTGTCGTAGAAGGAGATCAGGTTTGTCAAGCAGGACCTGCCTTTCATAAACCCATGCTGACTGGGCCTGATCATCTGGTTGTCCCGCACGTGTTGTATGATGGTACTCAGGATGAGCTGCTCCATCAGCTTCCCGGGCACCAAAGTCAAGCTGACAGGCCTGTAATTTCCCGGATCCTCCTTCTGACCCTTCTTATGTATGGGCATTACATTGGCCAAATTCCAGTGTGTCAGGACCTCCCCGGTCAGCCAGGACTGCTGGTAAATGATGGAAAGCGGCTTGGCGAGCACCCCAGCCAGCTCCTTCAGCACCCTCAGGTGTATCCCATCCGGTCCCATGGACTTGTGTGTGTCTATGTGATGCAGTAGGTCACTGACTGTCTCCTCCTGGAATGTGGGGGGGGGTTGTTCTCCCAGTCTCTGTCTTCTGGCTGAGGAGGCTGGATTCCCTCAGTACAACTAGTCTTGCTATTAAAGACTGAGGCAAAGAAGGCATTAAGCACCTCAGCCTTTTCCTCATCAGTCATTACCATGTTTCCTCCTGCATCTAGCAGGGGATGGAGGCTCTCCCTGGTCTTTCTTTTGCTATTGAATTACTTAAGAAACATTTCTTGTTATTTTTGACTGCTGAAGGCAGATTCATTTCTAGCTGGGCTTTAGACCTCCTGATTTCCGCCCCGCATATCCTCACAGCGTCTTTGTAATCATTGTGAGTGGCTAGCCCCTTCTTCCAAATGCCGTAAACTCTCCTTTTCTCCCTGAGTTGCAGCCAAATCTCCTTGTTCAGCCAGGGTGGCCTTCTCTGCCACTGGCTTCTCTTACAGCACCTGGGGACCACCTGACCCTGTGCCATTAAGGCTTCCTTCTTAAAGAGTGTCCAGACTTCCTGGACCCCTATACCCTTCAGGACCATCTCCCAAGGGATTCTATTAAGCAGTTGACCAAACAAGTCAAAGTCAGCCCTTTTGAAGTCTAGGATGCCAGTTCTGCTGTGCCCTCTCCTGGCCTCTCTAAGAATAGAGAGCTCTATTATTTCTTGATCACTATGCCCTAGTCATCCTCCAACTGCCACATCATCCACCAGTTCTCCTCTGTTCACAAAGAGGAGATCCAGCAGGGCACCTTCTCTGGTCGGTTCACTCACCAGCTGCATCAGGAAGTTGTCTTCCACACATGCCAGGAATCTCCGGGACTGGTCCCTCTCTGCTGTGTTGTATTTCCAGCAGATGTCTGGGAAGTTAAAGTCTCCCACAAGAACAAGGGCAAGCGGTCATGAGATTTCTCCTAAGTGACTATAGAATATTTCATCCACCTCTGTCCTGGTTGGGTGGCCTATAATAGATTCCCACTACGACATCTGCCCTGTTGGCTTTCCCCCTGATTCCAACACAAAGATACTCCACCCTGTCTTCATTATATATTTCTTAGAATGCTGATTCCCCAACTTGTCTTGATTTAGTGAAATTGCTATGCCATTAAACAATGAAAACTAACGTTATTTAGCCGACAGGAAAAGAAATGACGGGTAGGCCAAAACAGCTGAAGAATTGATCAGAGTTGGATTAATAAGCAAACATTTCCTTCTTCTATCTTGGTAATAGCACACTAATGAAAATGATTCATTAATTTTTATTCAAATGAATACATATCACTGTGATACTACTACTCCTGATTTGGTAAAGCCAGTTATGATGATTGTACCAACTGATTTTGTCAGAAAATGTTTTGAAAAGCTGAAGTTATACCATTAACAGAATTATTTATACAGAAAGGTAAAATGATGATCAACTATAGTATTTCAGTCATCAGACTTGATTGGAGCACTAAACTCCTGGGCTTTTCTCATTAGAAGAGTGCATTTCATCTCTTTCATATGCACCAATTCTGTTTTTTTTAACAAATTTTGTCTCTTATGCAAAATCTTTAACATTTCTTTTTTTAAACACCATCCACCATATAATCTTCCTTCCCTTTTTCACTTGAGGTTTCAGTTTTGCCACTCAGTGTCTCTCAAATTTATATTAGACTTTTATGGCACAGTTTATATTTATATGAAAGCAATGTACAAGAAGCAGAAACTGTTTTACGCAACACAAAAAAAAAACAGTCATTCCATCTTTGCTGTAGAGACACATTATTTTGGTTTTATTCAAGACACTTCAAAACACAAAAATGTAAGGGCACAACTTACAAACTGTCAGTTACTGTTGAGTTCTTGAGGCACATGGTAGACTTGACTTGAGAACCACCCTTTTTCTCATGAAGTTAAAAAGTGAATTTCATTGATCATCACTGAGAGAGATTCGAGCTTTTGCAACTTTAATTTCCATGTTCCTTAATTCAGACTGTGTGTATTTAGTACGATCAGGCACCAAACAAAGGTCAGACATAGTTACTGTCCCATTATAACACATAGATGTGATACATCTAACAATAAAAATAAAATCCACTGATTTCTATGCTCTCACACAGCTATTGCCTCTAAATAAAACTAGTAGAAAATTTTATGAAAACAAGCCCTTCTCAATTCTCTACTCATCCTTTACACTCTAAACAAAAAATAACAGGAAATCCTGATTAGTTTTTCTAATAGATAGAATACATTAAAAGAGTGTAAATGAAGACAAGTAATCATTACTCTTGCATCACCAGGTTGAATGATCCTTTCCTTTTAAAAGTCCTCACAGCGGTTACCTTCAGGTGAAATGAAGCAGACATGCTAAATTTGTGCTAGACTTGAGCTAAAAAGAAAACTTTGTCTATAGCCAAGAATTGTACCCACATAATCTAGGTATCATTCATGTCACTTTTTTTCAAGCAGGTGATAGAAGTTGTACTGGGAAATTTTCTTCTGTGCCAGTCAGAACAGTCAGAAGGTAGGGTTAAAATGAGACTGCAAGTGAAGTTCTGCAACTTTTGAATGAGAGAGTGAGGGCTAAATATCCTCTTAAAAACAAATTTTATCTTTCTATTCATCTCATTCACTTCCTACAGTGAAACCCACTTTGCTGCATGGTTGTGCTCGGTTTCAAAGAGAAAAGACAAATGTGTCACTGAGAAAGACAGCTGAGATGTCCAGAAGTTCAGTAGGCATAATGTTACTTAATGTTGATTTGCTTCTTTTCTTTTCCATTCTCCATCTCTGTTCATTCTTTTAAAGTAATAGCTTTCAATAAAATCCTCCCCTGTTGCCCTGCCATGTCCCTAGTCACTAAGGATACAGATATATAAAAAATAAAATGGACAAAAAGAGAAAGATGTATTAAACCACTCCCCCACCACCCTGGGCAATATGAAGTTATATAGAAAATGACACACTGCTACAGTTATATTTCGTCCTATGAAGCTACTGTAGAACAAAGCTGAGCATTAACAAAGAAAGGAGACCTGCATTAAGTAGGAGGGTCTTATGCAACCAGTAAAAATTATTACGTCTACCTCCCATGAGGGCTGAGTTTCAGTGTATTTGAAATCCTGAGCTGAGAACATGCCAAAATTGTCCATTATTACTGAAACTAAAAGGCCTTATCCTTGAGTTCTTGTAATTCCTTTTTGTGCTATTATGGTGGAAAAGAAAGACTTTATCTTGCCTTAAGGTAATAGCTGTCATAAGGGAATCCTCAGAGGATGTATGGCTGTCTTACCCAGTAGCACAAAGGACAGACAGGCCAATAGGATTTAGCTGTAAGTACCTGACATAAAATCCTCCTTTTCCCATCACTAACACCACCTTATCCTTCTTCCTCTGCCACTTTGAGCCAGCTGAGTGGGAAAGAAGAACTTAGAGAGTTCTGCTTCTAGTGACTTTGATGTTACATCTTTCTGAATTATTATTGCTTGTCAAGGTGTTAATTTCACAAGTTAACACTGATTTACACCATTGTGTGACATTTTCCAGAACAAAATTAGAGTTTTTAGGTTTTCTTTTCTAAATCTTAATGCTGTTCAAGACATGTTTTCATGTGTATCGCTTCTCAGTTACAATAGCATCTTTTCCACCACCTAATTTGTTTAGAAGTTTCTCTTCACCTCCTCTCAGTTATTTCTTGTCTCTGACTGCTATCTAATCTTTCTGCTCACTTACTTCAGACACTAAGAAAGGGATAACTTTCCATGTAATTTCCTGACCCTTAAAAGGTGAAAAAACAGCATTACTTAAGTAAAGCTACAGGCACTTTGACATATTATAGCTTCAATGCAATATGACATCAAAACACTATTGAAAGCCTGTTTTGATAATGTTTTGAACACTTCATAGAAACAGAAATGAGCTAATTTATTCAAGTATAGTGAGAAAGCTCTAGTCACCAAGAAAGCTCTAGTCACCAGGAAAATTTTCCTCAAACAGGAAGCAAATAAAATTTGTGATAGCATTCAATTTCCGTGAAGGTTTCTTTTGGTAAATAAAAAAGTGAAACATTAAAGAAAGCTGTTGAGTAGAAGATAGAAGACCATTTGTACACAGGCACAGAAGTAGAAATAGTCAAGTAAGGTAGGGCACAACTGAATGAGTGTGATGCTACTTTTGCAAATTAATCATGGGGATTAAAGAAATAACTAGCAAAACTTCCTCTTATGTTAGAAGAGGAGCTTTACTTTTTGGAGAGGAGTGGACCTATCTTGTGTTTCCCTGGAAGACATAAACAATTTATTGTGACAACAAGAGTGTACCAACAGCATGCAGGCCAGGAAACCACATATTGCTGTAATAAGTACATGGCTTCATTTAGAAAGAGTAGCAGGCTACCTCAGTTAATCTACTGCATATAAATTTCCAGTGACAGATGTTTGGGAGGATTCCCTTGTTAACTACTTTTTTAAAAAAAGTATATACATACATATCTCTATATACACATACTTGCTTACATACAGGTATAAACATATGTATAGATATTTATGGCTGATCTTGGCTATAGTTGCTGTCAGATGCTTGAGTCATAACATTTGTTTGGAACAAATTTTCAGGTCATTTGGAAGTGTGTTTACAAAACAACAGGTACATTTTCACACTAAAAGGAAACATTTAACTTTCTTAAAAAAGGTATGCAAAGAGGTTTTTTTAGATGCTAGAAAAGAACTAATGTACCCTGATAAGTCTGCCAATAATAATGGTGATGAATGGTGTTGCATCCTGGCAGTTCAAAATCAGAAGTTACAACATAGTGTGCAGTCCTGCAAGTTCAGACTTCTCTAGGAAATGGTTCATAAAATTGCTGCAATGAAAAAACTGTTCCTCTTAACAGTCACTATTCTTAGGAGTTCTCAATTCTGTTCCATGTCTGTTGTGTTTCTACAAGACCACTTTGGCCAACGCTCACAGATTCTCAAGAGGTCCTTATTTTAAACTCACCCTCTATGATTGCTGTGGCTAGGCCTTGTCATACATCATTCTCAGATCAAACTCAAGACTATCACTTCAGTAATACTAGTATGACACTTGTAGATAGTAGCATAACTGGAAAAGTGATACATAGAAAGGGACTTCTAAATGGGAGAATGCACCTACAATCTATTGCCTAAACTAGGAAAAAAAAACCATTAACATCGGGTATCGCCAATTCTCAGTCACAAAACACTGCATAGGAAGACTGTCATTAAGGATGAAAACATATTCATTTTTTCTGTAATGTTTTGAGAGTAACCACTTTCAAACACTGTACAGGTTATTTGTCAATTGATACAAATCACCTAATATTCTATATCAGCTCAGGACCATGAAATGTCATTGTAAATCCTCTTATGCTGATTCCAAAGAGCAAAGTAGGCTTCTTCTTGTGTTTTCCCCTCATCATTGTCATGTCTCTTGTGTTTTATGTATGTATCCTTTGAGTGAGGAATCTTAACGCAGTGACCTATGCTGTCAGGGTTTCGACAGAATTTCTTTATTCCAAGCCTCCCAGCCATCATCATCACACAGTATACAATGAAAACATCTCTAAAATAAAATGCCATCAGAAACACAGGTCACATGTGAAGTATATGTTTGCATAGGTTCATGTATTATACCCTGCTACAGTGAACAGAAAACCAGCTCTAGTAATATAATTTCTGACCAGGTGCTATCTTAAACACATTGATCCTGAGAGAAAAAAATGTCACATAGACATTTCTCAGGAACTGAAAAAAAGAAAGTAAAACATCCCCAAAAGGCCAGAGAAGTGCAATATTCAAGCAAGAAAAATACAAGGAGAGATGATCCACTGAACAGAATTTCAGGAGTTGACAACAATCCAATTGTATTTTATAACACTGATATGAAAAGAACAGTGTGTATGCAGTCAGATCAATGACCATTAATCATAAAATGGAAGAATTTAAAGGTGAAATAGCCCTGTTAGATCAGTCAGCCTGTCCTCTGCCTGCACAGGCTCGCTCTCTGAAAAATATACTCCAATTCACTTTGTAGCATATAGAATATAACTCTACTGACATGAAGTCCAGTGCTTCAGCTTTTACTGTATAAAATGGAATTACTCCGGTTGTTGAAAGTTGTTTAGCTTTCTGTAAAACCTGTCCTCATCTAGTTTTTGTCTGTATCTTTTGTGACCTTCTATTAACCTAATATCTCGCTATGAGATGGTGACAACAGATGTGTTAACCATTTTATTAAATGACTTTGAATTTATCGGCAGTTACACAATAAATGAAAAAAAATCTCAGACTTTCACCAATTGTTTATTTTGTCAGTAGTGTTTCAGAAATAATGTTTTGTTAATTTCAGTGACACTTATTTCTACCTTAATTTCTGCCTAAGATTTTTACTTTTCAGTTTAAAGTGGAAAAAGACATAATTTAAGTATTGTGAGATGTAAGTATTGTGAGTAATACTGTGGATGCAATCTTTTAACAGACTAGTCTAATTCATTAAGTTTCTAACTCACTTCTTCATTGATTCACAAATTCACTATCTCACAAATAGACTAACTCTTGTGCTTATGAGCAAGATAGACACTTAGCCAAGGGTGACAGTCGTATAGGCACAAATGTACTACTGGTGGATCATACAGTGTATACATACATGGTATTTTCCAGGAATATGTAAGGTCCATCTGAGAATGTTTGAGACTGCTACTGGAAGATAAGGTGTGGAATTTCACCACATCACTGCATTACTGTGGAAGAATAGCTTCTGGTCACTTCACAGCCTTGTAAAGTTCACATATTTCTGCTTGCAAATATATGCAAAGACATATGCATAAACCACAACACATTTCCTACAGTTTCTGGATATTTTGAAGTTAGTATTTAAAAGTATTATCTTTATAAACACATATAAATTATAGCTTTGTTTATTTAAAAAACAATATGGAATCCTGTCACACTTCATAGAATCATAGAATCATAGAACGGTTTGTGTTGGAAAGGACCTTTAAAGATCATCTAGTTCCAACCCACTGCCTGGACAGGGACACCTTCCACTAGACCAGGTTGCTCAAAGCCCCGTCCAACCTGGCCTTGAACATTTCCAGGAAGGGGACATCCACAACTTCTCTGGACAACCTGTTTCAGTGCCTCACCACCCTCACAGTAAAGAATTTCTGCCTTATACCTCATCTAAATCTACCTTCCTTCAGTTTAAAACCATTACCCCTCAGTCTATCCCTACACTCCCTGATAAAGAGTTCCTCCCCACCATTCCTGTAGGCCCCTTTAAGTACTGGAAAATCACTATTATCTCCCCAGAGCCTTCTCTCTTCTAGTCTAAACAACCTCCAGCTCTCTCAGCCCGTCCTCATAAGGGAGGTCCTCCAGTCCCCTGATCATCTTTGTGGCCCTCTTCTGGACCTGCTTGAGTGGGTCTTCTGACTTACTGGAATCTAAACACATGAACAAAATGTTCCCTGTGGTTGAAGAAAGAACAAAGACCACAAAAAAGCTAAGAACAACTGTACTGGATCGACAGGATCATCTGCCTCCAGTAAAGGGTAGAGCAGATGACTAGAGAAAGCATTTCCTGAATGTTCTCCTAACCTTCAACAAATTGCATATTAGGGAACTCCAGAGCCAGATGTAACTTCTGTAACCTTTGATGGACTTCTCTTACATGAAACTATCCAATCTCCTCCTCAGCCTGTGTCATAATCAACAATATCCCATGGCAAGGAGTTGCATAACTTAAGTGCATGGCAGAACACCACCCTTTTGTTTCTAGCCTGCTTCCTGCTAGTTTCATTACAATTTTCCACATTGCCATGTAGAAGAGACAGTAGATTAAACCCTATCCACCCTCTCCTGATACTTGTGACACTTGTGATTCTTTAGATTATGAAATCCCCCCCCCGACCCCCCCCCCCCCGTCCCGCGCCAAGTGATGTTATTCACAAAATAAAAGTCCCTAGCTAAAGGAATAACTGTTGGTACAGAAGCTGCTCCATATCCTACCACTTTGTTCACCTTTCTTTCCTTACTTTGAGGATTTTCATGTTCGGACTTTTACTTCTCTGCAGAGACACATGAACCACACACAATATTCAAGACATGACTGGACTATGTATATATACAGTAACATAACAACATTCTGTTTTGGTTTCTACTCCTTTTGTCATTAGTACTTAACATTTAATTTGCACTTTGCCCACTACTGAGGAACGAGCTGGTGTTTTTGTGGAATAATCTGTCATAACACCAAGATTTCACTCCTGAGAACAAGGGTCAGTTCAGAGCACATCAGCTTTATGTGAAGTTTTCCCAAGTGTATCATTTTGCATTTAATCCATACTGGGTTTTATATAGCCACATGATTATGAAGTTACTTCTGTAATCTTTCACAGTGGGATTTCCTTCTTACTGTATTGAATTATCCACAAACTTTATCACCTTATTATTCAGACCAGTTTTCAGATTACTTACAAATCTGTTGAACATCATGTGTCCAAGCAAAGATGCCATTAACTTTTTCCATTTTGAAAAATGTTTTTTCACTCCTCATCTCTGAGTCTAAGCTTTTAACCTATTATTGATCCACTCAAGTAATTATTCTTTTTGTCTCTCTATTATAAAGAATATGATATGATATGATATGATATGATATGATATGATATGATATGATATGATATGATATGATATGATATGATATGATATGATTGATATGATATGATATGATATGATATGATATGATATGATATGATATGATATGATATGATATGATATGATGATATGATATATACTGCATAATTTCCTTTAAAAATTTTGGTAGACAGACTTTGCAGATACTCTGCCAGCAAGATCACATTTATCCACATACTTATCGATGTCTTCAAAAAGACCCAAAAATATCTAAGGCATGACTTTTTAAAATAAGCTTTCTGTTAAGCCTTCTGCAATCTATCCTGCTAATGCATGTCCACTAATGACATTCACTATCTCAGTGTTTGATTAATTTGCCAAGTATATTTATGAGGCTTACTGAGTAATAGTTTTCTGCAGTTTTCCTTAATCCTTTCTTTAGAGCAGATATGATATTTATCATATTTCAGTCCTTAGAACCAATGCTGGTTTAAATATGAAATTTCATATCACAATTAGCATTTAATCTAGATTTTCTTTAGAATTCTTGGGTATATATAGCATACATTAGCAATTTGTTACTGTTCAGTTTGGTCAACTTGTTTCATAATCTCTTTTATAAACACTTCAGATTTGTACAACTTTTGAAGACTCCCATAATGAAGAATTTCACCATCCATAAAAAAAAAAAAAAAGAAAAATTGGTTTCTGTTTCCTTAATTGCTTTAAGGACTTATTTTATCATTTACTGCCTTAAACATCTACTAAGACTAAATGTCTCTGGCTAATTTCTTGATCTTGAAATTTAAAAGTAATTTTTTGTAAAATTGTATGTCAGGCTCATCTTGGATATTTCTCATTGTACTTATCATTTAACATCACAGAGTTCATGATCCTATTTTCTTCACTTGGAAATGCTTTTGTCTTTCTGAAGACTGGCTTCTTACTTTTAATCAACTCCTTTACCTTATTCTTTCAAAATGATGGTTTCTTTTGACTTTTGTTAAATATTTTTGAGAGGTCTCAGTCATTTTGTCTAGGCTTCTAATATGGAGTTTTTAAATAATTTCTATGCCAACTGAAACATTTAACTCTCCTAGATGCTTCTTTTTAACAAACATCTTCATCTTTCATGTAGTTAGTCCTTTCAAAGATAGGCACAAATGAAATGGATTTTTTGGGGGATTTATTGCTCAAAAAAAGATTTACTCAAAGTAAGGAAGTGGCTTTTTGTAACATTGTGAATCACCTCCTGGATATTATACATAACCAAGGCAAGGGTATCTTCTCCTGTCATGAACTCCGTAACCAACCGTTACATGGTGTTGTCTAGATTGACATCACACCCTGGTGTGATTGCCAGCCTTGTAGAACAGTAGTTAAAGTTTCCTATTACTGTTACATTTCCTGCTCTTATGACCTTTTTGATCTCCCTTGTTGTGTCACTGTCAGTGTCACCTTTCTGGCCAGAAAATTATTGCTATAAAACCCATATTGTAGCATTTTTTCTTTTATGTGCCTTTTGTTATATGTGGATTTCATGTTATTCATTGATAATATTATTTCACTAAACTGATTAATTTCTAAGCTTGTTTTAACATAGAGCACAACTCCATCACTGACATATTTTTCCTGGATACATTGTGTTCTGCTTCTTTAATAGTTAACTGATGTTAAGCTTGGTCTTTCTGCCAAGTGCCAATATGTATCCATTCATTCATAATGGTAATCTTATTTTAAAATATGAACCTTTTACAGTGCAGTATGATATACAGTTCATCAAGCTAAAACAAATACTATAAAATTAAAACATAGATTAGGATCTTTGTTTTAAATATAGATAGAGTTTCAGTTTAGGATATTGATTCCACTGATTATTAAATCAAAGTCTGTTTTTGGTTTTTAAATATCATGCCATTTTCATTCAAGTCACATTATGACAGTTTGCCACCTGTTTTCTGTTTTCTAAAAGTATGTTACTGTTCCCTCATGCCCAAGAGGTCTGTGGATTTCAGCATATTAGAGAAGATGACCAGAATTTTCTCTTGCACATCTAAACACTGTCCTTGGTAGACATATTCTGAAAGCTGTTTTAATGAAGTTCGATGACACTGAGAATGTGTTAAGACAGAAATACAACCTTATGAAGGCTACCTCATTATCTGGCATCCAAAGTCACAAACCTTCATCTTCTCTGCAAATACAGTATTGCACATATTATTTGAACAATGTATGCAGATGGATTAATATTGTTAAATTTCAAAATGTTCTGCATTATGCACATATGCAGTGATGCTGGTACACACTAATTATCTAATTAAGCAGGATAGAGAATCCAATTATAAATCCTACCTTCACTCTAGCGTATAATTATTTTTTTAGGACATGAAGTTGGCTTTACACCTTTGACCCCAGGTTGAAGGTCCTAAACTAATTATTTTTTTCTGCTGATTAGTCAATATGGGCTGAATTTGACCTTCATTAATGGCTTAAATTCTTGTATCAGCTAATGTTTGTTTACTGAATGAGGGACTAAAAGGTTTAGTGTATAAGGTATGTGATCTCTGTAGAGTTAACTTGGACTTGTACTTGAGAGTTGCCTCTACTCCAGTTGCAACTGACATGAACAAACCTTTGGCTTAGCTGCAGTGATCCTTTTTAAGGAGGTTAATTAAATCACCCTGAGATAGAAGCTGAAGTGCAAGCAAGGCTTCTGTTGTACTGCTCATCCGCCCACTTTCCAAAAAGATGAATAAACTACTTAAGCTACCAAGTTCTTTAACATCTTTGCATTATTTTCAGTGATGCCTTAAGGACAAAATTCACTTAATGTGCACAGAAGAATCAAACAGCATATGCATATGCAATATGCAATAGGCTGTGATGGAAGTGATGAAGTGGCTACCTATCCATTTCACTCGGAGCTGATGTATCTACCCAGACCTGTGAAGCAACACTAGCTCAGGTTTCAAAGGCTCACAATGTAGTTTACTACTGCCTCGGATGTTAGCACTATAACAACATGACTTCCAGATGGCAGTACATTACTCCTGGTAGGCAGCTAAGCACCACACGGCCACTCACTCATATCTCCCCACAGTCAGAGGAAGGAGAGAATCAGAAGGGCCAAAACTTGTGGCTGTGACTTGATGCTGTGCAAGCCCTGTTCAGCAATAGCCAAAACATCAGTATGTTATCAACACACTGCTAAACACAGCACAATATGGGATGCTACAAAGAAAATTAACTCCATCCCAGCCAGACCCAGTAGACAGTCTCAGGTCTGCTTCGAACACTTAGATTTGGTGTAGTAGTGGAGTGCATAAAAATGCAGAAAACAGCTCTCATCAATTTAGAAAAAGATACTTAGGCTATATTCTGAGTCCTCAAAACTCTCAGAAATAAACACAAATGTATATCTCATTAGCAACGCACAATGGCTAAATTTAATATGGGACAGAAGCTGCCTAAACCTTTGGGTCTGCTACCAGAATTAAATTGCATGAAAACACAACTTTGCTGATAGTCACCTCTTTTTTTTTCTTTTTTTTTTTTTTTTTAAATAAAGACCAACTGACTGCTTTAGGGACACAAAATATATATGACATAAGCTATTGGTAATTCTGACAGATTTGGACTTCTGAATCCTTCATATAGGGGAAAAAAAAAGCAACAACCATTTTTATACAAAGTTGAAAATTACCTTTATTTTCAATCATATAAAGATTCAGATTAATATCTATTTCTTTCCTTGGAAAAGCAATAGATTGAGCACACAAAATTTATTTGTGCTACAGGCTTGCAAAGTTGCTTATTTTTTCAAATGTCACAACCCACAGTATGGATATCTTTTTTTTTTCTCACACACTTTTCTTCTTTTTAAGCCTCCATGAGAAGTACAAAAAACTCTGTAAAGTAATATTTTGCAAGATAGCAGTTTTAATTAGAAGGATACATCTCAGGGACCTATTTTTGTTCTAGAAAAAAGGTCTTTTAAACTATCAAAATACATTATTTCCTGTATCCAAAATATAGACTAAAAAAACCATATTCCAGAAAAATGTATCATACATATACTTGATATTACTAATGTTAATTCCTAATTATATTAATATTCTCATTTATATTTATAACTTCAAAAAATGTACCATCTGTCTCACTAACTGTAGGAGACCAGATTACAGTAGCCATAATACAATTCATTTTTAATACAAATCACTACTGGTTAATTATAATGTGAAGTGTCTACTGCAAATGGAGCAATTATTTCAGTCAAACTTGTAATGCTGGCAAACCCGACAGTTTAAATTTTTTCTTTTGGTAAGTGAGTTACACAGTCAAAAGTAGGTCTCCTCATTAAACTATAGAACAAAACAAACACACAGTTCCTCACCAATTCTGCTTCTCAAAAGGCAAGTTGCCTTTCATGTCAACTGCTCAAAGATAGTTGAGACCACCTACTTCCCTAAAGAAAAATCTTTACAGATGACTTCCAAATGTAGATGCCTGTTGTCACTTCTCTTCCTCGACATTTCTTCTTATTAATAAATTTTAACATAGGTGCCCTACTGACATGATAAACCCTGTGTTCTAATAATGTAATTTCAGAATTTTATTCCTAGTTCCTCTTCTCTGTCACTACTGTTTTTCCCACTTCATAGATATATGATGGATGAAAGCTCAAGTTGTGTGTTTGGCCCATGCCTGAGGCACAAGTCTAAAGTCTTGTCTGCATTTAACTTCTCTGTGGGCAAAACACACAAGATGTGGCTTAAAACCAGTTGAATTCACCAGGTTCAGAACACAGTATTGTCCTTAATTCAACTTTAACCTGGATCAAGCCAGCATAATTTCTACAAATTTGGGACAAATTGATTTAAATGAAGTATGAATTTAAGAGTGTTTATTTTCTGTTAAACTGATTCCAAATATAGCTCCTGACCACATCTCTAGTCTACAAGACTCAGATTAATAAAGCAAAAGAGAAGAAAAAATTAAAATAAAGAATACAAGGAGGATAGTTGCATGTCTATTTATAATTTTTTGTAGTTGGAAAGAAAAGGGACAGAATAGTGAAAAGAGAGAAAGAGGAAGAGACTAGAGAAAGAGGAAGAAAGAAAGAATGAAAGGGAATTGAGACATAATGGTTCCTGTGATGGCATTAGAAGAAAAAAAAATGGAAGATAAGAGCAGTTAAGAAAGCAACAAATGAGTAGCTCATATTGTGAGTGACACCACTAGCAACAAGGATCAGGAAAGTTAACATAGCAGCCCCAGGAAGAATACAAATTATATTATTTGTGCTCATTAATTTCAGGTCCAGTGCATGCCCATAACATTTTGCAGCTAAGACTTTATAGAAAAGCTGCATAAATCCTCCTCCGTATATAAGGAAGATCCTTACACATCTCCTGAAGAAATCTGTTCCTGCACCAAGAGATGTTGACACATGTGGACACACAACATCAGAAGAAGTTTTAGGATTTGCATTGGTTCATTGCTAGTTAGTAGTGTTTAATATGGCTAGTTGGAAAACAGAGACAGAATTCTAATTTTTTATTCATATTTTACACGAAAACTTACTCAGATATGTCTTTCACCATATATCTTGGTTGATTATAATTTGATGTTAATTAACATTTTATTTTTGTTGCAGTTCAGGATTTTCCCTCCTATAGTATAAACCAAGAACTTGAATATGTTTTCTTAACCTAACTTCACAGCATTATACTTTACTCATCTTCAGGTAAGATTCAGGATATCTCAGTGTTTCTCTATAATGCATAATTATATTAACAAGTAAACTGTATTCAAGTCTATTTAATTATATATTTTTAAAGAAATGATAAATAACAGACAATTAATCTATCATTTAAAATGCACGTTAATGGTAGAATGACTGAGCATGACTCATTCATGTTTGAGAATTAACTTAATAAAAGTCACCTTAACCATATAGAAACTTGCAATATCTGTAGTTGGCTTATTATTACTGAAGATCTTAATTTAGTTATACTGTAACATAAGTCACTATTTCTAAGTTATTCTTCTCCATTGAAAACCACCAGTTAACACTCTTAATAGAAAGTATCAGTTTTCAGTCAGTACTTTTGCTTTTGAAGTCAAGAACATTATGGAAGATTTCTTATGAATCTGCAAATTGTTATTCCTGTTAAAAGTTTTAGTATACATTTTTTCATTTTTAATGGCCTGTTGGTTATATGGATATGCTTTCCAGGAGACAAAATGGGAAATGACGGGAATATCAATAGGAAAAAAGACAGTTCATTGTGACTCTGGTTTTATCTGGGAGAACAACTTAACTTCTCTCCTAGAGCAGCTTTCACTAGTACATAATGTCTTAATGGAGTTCAGTTAATTTACCAACTGCTAATATTTTTCTAGAGTGTTACTTTCATATTATTAGAATCATAGAATCATTTAGTTTGGAAAAGTTTTAAAATTATCAAGTCCAGTCATTAACCTAACACTGCCAAGTCCACCACTAAACCATGTCCCTAAGCACCATGTCTACCCATCTTTTAAATACATTCAGGGATGGTGACTCAACCACTTCCCTGGGCAGCCTGTTCCAATGCTTGATAACACTTTCAGTGAAGAAATTTTTCCTAATATCCAATTTAAACCTCCCCTGGCACAAGTGTCTTATCACTTATTACTTGGAAAGAGACAGACACGCAGCTTGCTACAACCCCAGTTCCATCATAAGACTTGTGCTCCAGACCCTTCACCAGCTTGGTTGCCCTTCTTTGGACACATTCCAGCACCTCAATGTCTTTCTTATAGTGAGGGGCCCAAAACTGAACACAGTATTTGAGGTGCAGCCTCGCCAGTACCAAGTACAGAGGGACAATCACTTCCCTATTCCTGCTGGCCACACTATTTCTGATGCAAGCCAGCATACTATTGGCCTTCTTGACCACCTGGGCACACTGTTGGCTCATGTTCAGTCGGCTGTTGACCAATATGCCCAGGTCCTTTTCTGCCAGGCAGCTTTCCAGCCACTCTTCCCCAAGCCTGTAGCATTGCATGGGGTTGTTGTGACCCAAGGGCTGGACCTGGTACTTAGTCTTGTTGAACCTCAACCCATTGATCCAGCCTGTCCCAATCCTGAAGAGACTTCCTATCCTCAAGCAGATCAACATTCCAAACCAACTTGGTGTTGTCTGCAAACTTACTGAGGGTGCACTTGATCCCATCATCCAGTTCATAGATAAAGACATTAAACAAAGCTGTCCCCAATACTGAACATCAGGGAACACCACTTGTGACCGACCACCAACAGGATTTAACTCCATTCACCACAGCTCTGTGGGCCCAGTCATCCAGCCAGTTTTTCACCCAGCAAAGAGTACACCCATCCAAACCATAAGCAGCCAGTTGCTCCAGGAGAATGCTGTGGGAAATGGTGTCAAAGGCTTTACTAAAGTCCAGGTCAACAACATCCACAGCCTTTCCCTCATCCATAAGCGGGTCACCTTATCATACAAGGAGATCAGATTAGTCAAGCAGGACCTGCCATTCATAAAACCATGCTGATCAGGCCTGATTCTTGTCCTGTACATGCCATGTGATAGCACTCAAGATGATTGGCTCCATAAGCTTCCCCAGCACCAAGGTCAGACTGACAGGCCTGTAGTCCCCTGGATCCCCCTTCTGGCCCTTCTTGTAAATGCACATCACATTTGCTAACCTCCAGTCAACTGGGACCTTCCCAGTTAGCCAGGACTGCAGATAAATTATTGAAAGTGGCTTGGTGAGCACTTCAGCCAGCTCCCTCAGTACCCTTGGGTGGATCCCATCTGGCCCCATAGATTTGTGTGTGTCTTAAGTGGTTGTGGTGGTTTAGTCCCTGCCGGGGTCTGAGACCACGCGGCCGCTGCCCCTCCTCCTCAAAGGGAGTGAAATACAAAGCCCCGGGGCTGAGATAAGGAGAGGTTTAATACAACAGTGCAACAGCAACACAACAAACAACAACAATAACAATAAGAATAGCAGTAATAACAATGAACAAAGCAAGGTATGTACCGATACAGCAGTGAGAGGACCGATTGCACAAACGCACGTGCTCACCAAATCTTCCCACACTATGGTGCCAGGATGTGACGTCAGCATGGTATATGAATAACCCGGCTAGAGCTTCCCCCCACTGCTGGGGAAACTTAACCCTATCCTAGCTAAACCAGGACAGTGGTGTAGCAGGTTGCTAAGAATTTCCTCTTGGATTATGGGGTTTCATTCTGCTCCCTATCCCTGTCTTCCAGCTCAGGGGGCTGAGTACCCCAAGAACAATTAGTCTTACTGTTAAAGGCTGAGGCAAAGAAGACATTAAGTACCTCAGCTTTTTCCTCACCCTTTGTCACTAAGTTTCCCCCTGCATCCAATAAAGCATAGAGATTGTCCTTAACCCTGCTTTTGTTGTTAATGTATTTCTAGAAACATTTTTTATTGTCTTTTACAGCAGTAGCCTGATTAAGTTCTAGTTGGGCTTTGGTCCTTCTGATTTTCTCCCTGCATAACTCATGACATCGTTGTGGTCCTCCTGAGTTGCCTGCCCCTTCTCTCAAAGGTCATAAACTCTCCTTTTTTTCCTGAGTTCCAGTCAAAACTCTCTGTTCAGCCTGGCTGATCTTTCTCTCCACTGGCTCATCTTTCGGCACATGGGGACAGCCTGCTCCTGCGCCTTTAAGATTTCTTCCTTGAACAATGTCCAGTCTTCCTGGACTCCCTTGCCCTTCAGGACTGCTTCCCAAGGGACTCTGTCAACCAGGCTCCTAAACAGGCCAAAATCTGCCCTCTGGAAGTCCAAGGTGGCAGTTCTGCTGCCCCAACTCCTTACTTCTCCAAGGATCAAAAACTCTATCATTTTGTGATTGCTATGCCCAAGACAGCCTCCAACCATCACATCACCCACAAGTCTTTCTATTGTATTTGAATACTGTAGGGAAGGCCTACATAGTCTCTGAAAGAAAAAATGCATGATGTAGACTTTCTTATACAATTTATTATGTATGCTACATATATGTATGTTTACATTTGTAAAGATATTTGTGTGTATACATATACACCCCCCCTCCACCCTGTTGCAAATTTAATTTCCAGTAGTACTACACAAGAAACTCAAAAGCCATTTATGAAATAACAGATGATAATGAAGAAGCTTCATGCACTTAAGGATATCTGGATCTTGACTACCTTTGAAACACTGACGTATGGCTCAGCAGCTGTATAAAGACATGATGAACTAGTAGCAGAAACCATCTATCTCCTTCTAAAGTGGTGCTTGCCTGAATGCTGAAAGAAACAGAAGAATTTTTTACTTCAAATCATAATAGTTCCTGAGACCTCCACACAAACAAGAGAATGACTGTTGTTTGCCCTCATAAAAGGCCTGAAAGTACAGGAAGAAACTAGGTCAATTTTTCACCATTTCTCCTTCTTTAAAAGGCCAGGTGAAAGGAGATTGAAAAGAACATTTGTTGTATTTTCTTCAGCGGTTGAACCAGTACTACCATTCTAATTAAGTCACTGAATTTCTGGACAAGACATACACTGTCCTGCTTAATTTGTTCTCTACTAGCAGCCCAATTCAGCAAAACATTTTTCTGTGCAACCATATTCACTGAAATCTATCGTCCTTTGCTGGATCAAAGCTACTAAATCTTCTTGTTTAAAATTTATTACATCAATTTGTACTCTGAAAGAGGTTTGCCTTTCCAAAACATTCTACACCATATCAAAGCCTTTTTTTTCTTCTTTTTCCCATATTGTCCCTAATCTTACTCTTTATATGTTCATCAGTTTCCTGACCTTCACTCCTTCATTTAACATCAGGCAGAGTAGTGTTTAGTACATACAGTACAAGCTAGACTTTTGTATTTGTATTTACAAGGGAGTTAAAGGGAAAGCTTTGTGAGGACATAACAGTTTATTTTCCCTCTTATCATCTTGCCTTCCTTTGCTCATGCTTTAGAAAATGTTTCTTTGTTGGTATTTTGTGCTTTTTTTCCTCCTGAAGGAGGGCACTTATTAACAAAAATGCTTTGAAAGTTTTAGGAAATTTGTGTGATCGCTAAATTAGTCATTAGTATGTCATCAGAGTATTATTGCTGTGGGACTATGTTTCACATCAAAGTGCTATTATTTCAATGATGTGTTTGTTTACCACAGTACAAACATTCATACTGATACATTTTCACATCTTTTTTCTGTTTTCATAGAATCAGAAAAATCTTCAAATTCTGAGAAAGTCTAAATCATTTAATCTCATATTTTGCACCTGAACATCTGTGGTGGTAATGACTACAAGCCAAATACAAAAACCAGATCACAGCGTTTAGCTTAGTTTATCATGCCAAACAAATGAGCATCATAAAGCAGATAATAACATTTTTTTCCTTAAAATTGCATGTTCTTGCTCTCACAGAATCCTGACAGCAACCATGAAGGGGAAGCTAAGCTGAGCTGTGGGGTACTGTTCAGAGGTCTGGGACTGTGAAAGTGAACAGCAAAAAAGATTACAGTCTAGGCTTGATGTATTTTGCGGTTCTCTTGGAGAATTTGAAATCTAAGCAGTCATTGATCTTTAGCAGATACTGCTGTTAACAAGGAATGTGCATACATATGTGTATATAAGAATAAGATTTATATTTTCATCTTAGACAAAGCATCTGCAACACTAGCAAGTGAATACTATCCCTTTTATTAGTTCAGTGAAAGGAATACTGTCTACCAGCTAAACATGAAAAGGAGAAGCTGATGTTAAAATGCAGTATATATTATCTGTTATCTAAGTTACCTATGTACCACTCATCTAAATAAGTTATTATTTCAGACAAGTTTAATAAACAACTAGGTGGCAATGATTAAACTGCCTAGTGACATTACCCAAAAGCAAAAATGTGACTGCCAGGAATCTAAGTTAAAGGTAGAATCAAGTAAAAAAAACTTTTGTAGGGAACTTTATAAAGCCCTAGTAGACATTTTTATATAGCAAAGCTTTTCTTGCAATATAATGTTTGTTTACGGTCATGGAGTTTTCTATGTGAAAATCTGCTTAAATCAGAAATATGTCCCGAGACTAACAAATATTTTATTGCTTCCATCACAGTACACTCCAGAATTTTCTGAAATATTATCATATACAAAAAAGATCATAGCTTTATAACAAAATTCAGCATGCCCAATTAAAAAAGAGCAGGCTTAATGACTGTACCAACAAAGACATCATAGGACTCATTCTCTCACTTCTACTATTTAGCATTGGAAGTACATTTGTTGAGAAGAAGGATAAAGTGATACAATTTAGGCAAGTCAAGACTCAGGAAGGGAATATTAAACAATTTAAATCCTAGTGATGCAGTATACATCAAACCAATTGCTGAGATAAAATATGGTGAAAATTATTCTCAATGAGGCAAGGAACACAGAGTTAATAATAACAACAACCACTAACAACCCTGCATCCCTAATTGAATCATTTATTTTAAAAACTAAGCCAAAAAAGCAACAAAAAACTTTGACTTGATTTGTATATTTTGGCAGTTATGTGCAAGCCAGTTGAGATGTCAAAAGTCTATTACATTTATTTCTTAGAAAGACTGTAATCATAAAAAAACCCATAGCTTAAAGACCAAGAAATGAACTTAAAAAAAAGATCCTGTTGCCTTCTAACCTTGTGCATACAAAAGCTAGAGATATTACTAGAACTCCACAGACGTCTGAAAAATGTAAAAAGTAGATGCCTAAATATTACTTGTTAATTTCCAACAATAATACAGGGTTAATATTTTAGAAATCTTGGTTTTCATTTGAATGCTGAACAGCCTTCTACCCTTAAGATTACTGAGAAATTATACTGGAAACATTTTAGATATCTCATGAATGAACACATTTGGCAGAGCAAGTATAATATCCAGCAAATGAATTTACAAATGGGATGACTGAAAGTATTTGTCTAATATATTCAGGTCAAGAAAATATGTGTGATTTTACAATCTGAAAGGGTGATAAGGAGGTAAACAAAGATGTCAGTGCCTTGTTTGGAAGAAACTAGATATAGATTCATTGTAAGTGAAAGTGTTGAACTATATAAAGTACTAACAAAAGCTTCAACAACCATCTGAATTTCCTAAGAATTTCTTAATATTACACAAAGCTAAAGGGATACCCCTTATATTGCCCTTGTGTCTGCAATGAAACATGTGTTTGAATTTTTTTTTAATTTGAGCTTCCTGGAAGGGAAGTATTTGCCTCCTTGAACATACATGACATTACTTTAATAATTATCAGATTACAGAATGATCACTGAAATCTTTATTTTAATTTGAGATTTCTAAAATAGAAATTGCTAGCCTGTACCCCAGTAGAATTAAAAAAAAAAAGCCAAATCCCTTATTAGCTAATCCTACACAAATTAAGACCATGATCTGTGCAGTGCAAGGCTTTCCCTCCACAAATCCTTAAAGTATTGGCTGTGTTACAGCTTGCAAATCATCTCTAATGAGTGTAACATGGATTTCACAGCTATTAGACTAACTGCATCTTCAGCTGTTGTCTGTTAAACTATCAAGAAAATGCTCCCATTTAATAATGGATATATCACCTTATGGATATTATGATCTTGTATGAGACTTGAAACCACTTTAGATCCCTTGAGAAAAATAGTCTGTTATTAGAATCAACTGGACACGATTATGACAATGTGAGAAGTTTTGCCAAATCCTACCTTTAGTTACCTACATGTAAAGGTAGAGTAATTTTGTCAAACTGCATGAATTTACTTTAGATTTACAGTTACAGAACATAAACTGCACTTGGCATAGTGGCCGCAGGTTTCTTCCCTGACCTGACAGGAAGGGTTGAACAGTAGGGACAACATTTTGTCAAGTCCAACCTGGAAAATTTCACTCTCTAATGCACATAGTATTGCTAACGGATAATTAATATTATTTCCCATATATTAATTTAACTCTTAGGAATTTCAGCTTCCATCAAATTTGATGGATTACTATGTGCACTCCTAAACAATCCTGACTTAGCAGATCCCATGTGTGGTGAACCTTTAGTGAATTCTGAGCTGTTCTAAACCAAACCTGACACATAACACCAAAAGTAGAGGTATACTGATTTTGTGAAAATGCATTTGATTTGTAACAACAAAAATGAAGCTTTCTACTCATTCTCAAATAAAAGAATTTTTTCAACTATTTGATTTACAGCCATGTAGAAATGACTTGGTTATTAAACAGGTTTCACTTATCAGTATGCACTGATACAAAAGAGGAAATTTTGAAGAAGAGACAGAAAAGGCACATATTATGTTGGCATCTTCTTAAATCTTGATCTTTTTTGTGTCTAATATTTTAACACAATTTCCATCACTAGTTAACATGATAGCCGCCTAACAAAGGGCTTGCTGTGTTTCAAAAGTGGTAATGGTTTATTTCACTCTATCTTTAATCATTCTAGGACAACTGTAGCTGTTGTAGGGCCATAATTAACATAGATATAAACACTCATTATCATCTCACATAAACTGAAGCAATGCAATTAGAGTTTCTATTGTTTGTCAGGAGTAAATACACAGTAGGTCCTTCCAAGATATATCTCTACAGACATAAACGGATGATTTGGTTGGTCAGGAAGCATATTTTCAATTGACATTGATAGTGCTCATTAAGCTTTGAGGGGTTGCACACCTAGAAAAGTCAGCAGGATTTTAGTGTATTATTAATAGAAATCTTTATCTGAAAGTGCCAGACAATCCAGTTAATAACGTTGAATACACAGACTTAAAGGTACACTTTGGACAAAACTGTAAGGCATGGTTAGGTTGCATGCTTTATTCCTGATCTAGAAGATATATTTCTTGCTCATTATATTCAGACTCAGGTTTCCTTAGAATAAACTGTATGTGTTTATGAAGCTGTGGAATCTTAAACTGATCTCAAAATCAAAGAAGTGCTTATACTGACCTGGTTCAAATATAGCCACATCTCAAAAGTATTAAAGGGAGACTGTGATTACAGGTTCCAGTCCTGATTTATCTATAGAGAAATTACTGGGCTACTATTGCAAGTCAGAATTATATTGATAATCTTTAAGAAACAGTTTTCAGAAAGCCCTCACAAATATATGCTGTAATAGATAGTAAATAATTTTTTTGTTAGTGTAATTTGCAAACTGCTATTTCCCTTCTCTATCTTCTTTATTTGGATATATCAATACATATCTCACTAGATACCCTTAGCAAGGTATCGATAACTGCTGAGATAGGCAAAAACCAGTGCTTTGCAACTGACCAAGGAATATTCTTTTTACCATATATAGGTCAATGAAACTCTTGTTAAAATTAGATTTTCTCTATAGGCTCTGCAGTGCCAAATCCTGGTTGTTGTCAGGAGATCTAATGCACTGAGTTCCTTGTGACACATCTAATAAAAAGAAACAAGGAGGAAGAGGAAGAAATGTTCTAAACTTATCTAATCTAGATCAGATAGGGGCTAGAGCCACTTGAATCTCTCAATCTCTTTTGAAACACCCTGAAAACACAATATAGTAATGGTCATGAAGCCAAAGAACAAAGCACCCTGGTTCTAATTTAATTTCATTTATTTCTTTCCTCTATTCGTAATTATGCAATGGGTCATGAGCAAAATTTCAGAGATCAATGGCTATTTTATTAAATACATTAGTTAAAAAGTATGTGTAAGTAATTTTATCCTCAGATTTGAATGAATTTCAGTAGTGCTCTTCATCTGAATACCATACAGTGTCAGGTCTTCACAATGTAGCAAGGTATTAAGTTCTAGCAGATAAAAAGATCTGATTTTTTCAGAGAAACTGAGGTAAAAACTATTTCCAATTTGTGGAATAGGAAAATGTTAGAAACTTACTTATCTATTTTTTTTTTCATTTCTTTATTTATATTTGATTATTGTATAGTTACACAAAATTAAGCAAACTTCTCAGTTTTATTAGCTACTCAATTCTAGGGCTGTGCAAACAGTGACTTACTTGGGTGTTTACATTTTTAGTTCTTAGTGAAATAATGAGGAGTAACTCCCACTGTTTGACTGCTAGTGCACACTTATTTCCTAGCACTGGGACACAGCATAATGGTGTTTAAAGCTTTTGCACCCAGAATATTCCCTAATAAATGCTCTAACACTTAGAAATCATTTACACTTTAAATACCATATGATCCCATAAAACAATGTCATTTGGTTGGCTAGAGCATACTTACAATATATAGCTCCCTTGCTGATGATTATGTGCCTTGGCCCTGATGGTCTCAGAATTCAATCATTGATATGGGAGCTTTTTATTTCTACATCTGTGACTCTCAACCAAATGCTATAGATTCATCAGGCTGCTAGATTAAGAAGAATTGTGTCATTCTATCAGTTTAGGAAATATCACAAAATATGGGATTAGACATTGACTCACTCGTAAAGTGTATATTATATTTGCTAGCCCTTGAAAAACAAGAAGAGTCTCTTAGAACTGGAAAGAAAAAGAGGAAAAAATTCTTTCTAGATTTTCAAAACCATGTTTGCCCTTCAAAAATGACAGAGAGATGAGGGGTCACACTCATGAGGTTGGATAGTGCCCTCCATGCTTTGGGAAGCTGAGGAGCTGATACATGTGTCTTACAGCAAGGTCATAGGAACCACTGAAAAAGTATATTTCAGGTTTGAAAACTGAGAAAGCGAGAAGGTGTCAGTCCCTGTAATCTTATTTGAGGGGCAGGGAATGACAATCTGTGTACAGTTTTAAAATGAAACTGGGCTGTGCCCCAAGAGATAAGTAACTTCTGCTCTGAAATCCAAAGGCCTCAATGGAACTCAAAGATGATTTTAAAGAAGTTAGATAATCAGAAAGGGACTGTATCATTAGAGAAATATATTTCTCTTATTCAAAATAGTTTAAAATTTAAATCTGAATTTACACCAAATGTTCAATTAGCCTCTTAATTATTAGAATATATTCCATGAAGTTGTAATAAATATTTTGTATCTCTTAATTGATCTTTATTATTGAAAGTAACCTAGATGTCTGTATTGTTTGCTCAGCACTGCTTCAAGTCCTCTTCACATTTTTTAATTATTTTTTCTCCTAATGCAAATTTGAACTAGATTTTTTTAAATTAATATTACTTATATACATTAGAAAATTTATACTTTAAAAAATACAAAAGAAGCACTCATTTTTCATATTATCAAACAATATTAAAGTAGGATTGAATCTGAGGAGTCTTTATGCCGACATATTGCCAACAGTTTTGTATGGTTTTTCTGTTATGTCCCAAAGATTATACATGATTAGTCTTATATTCTGTCCTTGTTTTTTTTCTGTAGGTTTTTTACTCTCTATAATTTCATCTTTAGCTGCTAACATAGGAGGCATTCCACATCTGTGATACACTCGTCATAATAATTTAATATTATTTGTGAGGTATGGAATGTTCATCCCATACTTCCTTGGAATTTTGACAGCAACCATTTCGCTCCCATGTGACCTAAACCATCAGTAAATAAAAATTACTTTTGCTGCTCAGCTAAAATGTAATGAAAGCAAAATATTCAGTCTCCAAACACTCAGAAAAAATTTCTGCGTTCCACAGTGTGCTTTGCGTTTGTAATTTTCATGACAGAATTGATTTGTTATCAGACTTTTTATATCTGTAAAGAGGAAACTTTTTTCTCAGAAGCCATCCATTCCTCTATCTCATTTGTAAAAATATGCTAAGCTCCCAATCAATCAGACAGACAACTGATTTCATGGGTTAGTCAGGGTGAAAATGGCAATTCTAACACTTTATTGTAAATTAATGATGAAAAACTTTTAACACAAAAAACTCTATATGTACTAAAAACTCCTCAATGTCTGCTGGAACTAAATTTATAATGTATATTAAGAATAGTAATGAAATTCTGCCTAAGAACAATATTGACATTTCTGTTTTAAAATGTAACAGCAATTCAAGATAACCTTAAAACAATCTTTTTATAAGCAAGAAATACATGCATGAAAGTCTGCTTCTGTAGTGGATGTAAGAGTATTACCATATTAAATCAGATACTATTGCCTCAGGAAAGAGTACGTTAGTATATCTATGACTTTTTAAACTATGTGACAACCTGATTTACATGGTATATAGCTTTATAGTCATTTCAGTTTAGTTAGGACCTTATCCCACTTCCATTAACGGCAGCTTAATCTCTTATGGGAAGCTTAAGGGAATCTAGATGAAATTGGAAGTACTAGCATAAAGCTTCAAGGTAAAAAAAATCTTCATTCAGAACACATGCTTAGCTCTCTGATGAAGTCTTAGTGCATACTGAAATATAGTGTGTATTTATTTGTGATAAGGCATTCTGATGACTTTTTATACATGTCCTTTAAGGATTAAATGAAAAAAATAGAAACTAAGAATGAAATCTGTAACAATAAAGAAGGATTTTATAGAGAAATTAAGAAAAAAGAAATGATGAAGAGAGACATTTTAAGAACTGAGCAGCAAATGCCGAAGCTAGCTGTTTTATTCTATTCTTCTTACCGGGTCTTGCATTACATAGCTCCACTCTGACTTTCTTCAACATATCACACCCCTCAAATATTCAAAGCTGACTCTGGAGGAAACACTAAAGAGGCAGTCACCTCTCCATCTCAGCAGTGTTATCAATAACCTTGTTTCTCTTTGGTTTTGCTGTGATGAAGAGAGGCCCATCTCCACCATTATAGTTCTTCAAAAATGTTGAACTAAATATACCTAACTTCAAAGTGGTAAAAACAAATGGTCTATCAAATATTAAAAGAAAATACTTTAAGAAGATACTAATTAGTCCATGGGAAAAAAAGTATGTTCATCATAGTCTTACAGGAAAAAGGAAAAAAAAGACAAAACATGAAAACAAAAAATTATTTAATGTTATAGGACAAGATATTATTTTCATATTTGTACATTATCTCATAGATTGATAAAACATAGGATTTTTCATATATATTTTTGCATCTTTTAAATAAAGCACCAGAAATTTGCTATGATTTTAGCTTAATTTTCTTACACGTAAGCACTCTTTAGCTTGTTTTGTTTCTTCTTCTTGCTTTGTAAATTAACTGTCTCTGTCAAGACTGTCAGGAAGAATAGTAAGATATGCTCAGAAGGCTCATAAAAGGGATAATTCATAACTCAGTTAAAACAATGGAGCTCATGACTTATGTTTTTAAATAATTCTCTGTTCAGGGATGAAGATGATCTGTTATGTTGCCCAAATCTTTTAATTAGGTTATTTATGATAACTTCCAAAATGGAGAACAGTAGAGAGCTATTAAAGATGTAATGCATATGTTTTAAATACTCTAATTTCAGTTTTTACTTGCCTAATATCTTATAATATTTTATTTTCATTAAAAGAGTGATAAAAAATATATAGGCATTTTACAGTTTCATGTCAACAATTGAACGTTCTCAACATTTTAATTTAGAACCAGTTTCTATGGGTTAATAAAGTCATTTCTATAGAAAATATGATACATAAAAAAGTGTTTTTAAAAAAGGAATTAGACTGTGAGAGACTCAAAACTCACATAACTTCTGCAGGTCTCATTATATCATGAAATTAAAGACCAAGAAGTATTCTCTCTCATAAGAACACAATTAGGTGTTATAGTTTCAATTAATGTTAGAGAATCAGTAGTAATGCAAAATGTCTCTGTTAAAAGTTTTCATCGTATAATCTCAAAGACATACTCCTTCAAAATGATTTCCTGAATAGGTCCTTAACATCCAATTTTTTAAATAAGAGAAAATGAAAATTATTGTAAAAACATTAAAAAACAATCTCATGGACAGCTCAGAAAAAGTATAAAGAAGTATTTTGTAGTTTCCTAAATGCATAGTAGTTAATATAAAAAAAAATCAAAACCATATTTGTGGATTTGATATCATAAGTAGTGCATCCATACATTGTCCTGCAAAGCTGCTGCTGTGTTTATGAGAATGAATCAAGTTTGCCATACGCGCTTGTGTGCATTGATTACTTGGGGAAAACTGCTGGAGGAAATGCAAAGTTTTTCAGAAAACTTTCTCTCTTTATGTGCATCCTTCCTTAAATTTAGATTTTGCTTTTATTTGCTCTTCTTTACCCATGTACTATTTCAGGTAAACACTGGAAAACTCAGGTGATATTTCTGGCATCTGTTTGATATAAAGGCAATCTAAAGGGAAGTGCAAAGCCTGTTGTATGAAATTATGCAGGTTTGGGCTCCACAGATGGAGGTGAATCTGGCAACAGCAATACCATGAGTTCTATCTGAAAGAAAAAGGCTGAACATCTGCTGGGCATTTTTATTTACTCCTACAGCCTCATGGAGATAGACCCACTGTGAGATTGATGTTTTCAGAGAGACAGGGGTTATTCTTTCCTGGCCTAAGATAAATAGTGTTACATAAAATAAGAAATCTGACATGCCATGGTTTGGCCTAAGCCTTAAGCAGACTACAAAATGCTGGTAATGACTAGTCTCAGCTTTGAGGATTCTCAGGTGCATTGATACCAAAGTAAGGGTAAACACTGGCTTCTAGTTTCAGAAGTGATAGCTTCTCTAAGATCCAGCCAGGCAATTATGAGTTCAGAGCAGATGTCAGAGTACCTTCAGTCCAGGGACCATGCATCACCCTTAGTCAGTGTCCCTACTATTCTCTCCTTAGGTTTGCTCTTCTCATTCATTACAAGCAAGAGCAACACTTCCATTGCATCTGACTCTTTCACTTGGAAAAATATTGAGCCTCAGATTCCCAGCTTACCCTTGAGGTGACACTGTTAGTAGTCCAGAAGGCTACCCTGGATAGAGGCGATTTCTCAAAAAGGAATTAAATATCTATCTTTAGCAGTTGTACAGCCTTCATTTTTATTATTAGAAAATTTGGTGGGATAAGACTTCTACCCTTCTGAAAGTATGAATGAACACCTCTCTCTGCTGGTCCTGTTTCTGGTGGTAAAGGTTACAGAAGTATCACTGCACTCTAAAGACTTTCTTTCTTAATCCTCCCCTGAGGGAAAGATTTTGCAGATAAAAATCTAAAGTACTACCTTGGTCCTTAGAAGATTTTTGCTGGCTCAAATTTTTCTGATCAACTTATAGACATGTAGAGTCATAAAGTTGTAAAGTTGAGAAAGAGATTCTGAAATCTAGCTAAGTCTCTTAACTGGGCGGTTTAAAATAATGTTGGTAAAGAGGAGAATAAGAAAGGGGAAGTTTTAAAAAGTTATACTGGTCACCGTAGTCAGCAAATACAGCTTCAGATCTACCAGCAGTAAACTGAGTGCCTCTCACAGCAAATGGCAATCCTCCCTGTGGTGATGATGAGATTTACAAGATGATGTGATTTGTCTGCATAAAGACTTGGAATTCACTGTAACACATGAAATCCCTCCCACATCACTTATATTTTTAAAGCACATTTATGTTCTGAACCAGTAACCAACACAATAAAATATTCAATATTATCTTGCAGGGAAAGAGGTAAGGGAACCACCAGACTGTTTTATTAGTGAGTATGCAGCATGAGCAATTCTGAAAAATAGAATGGGAAAAATCAGTGTGTATTGAGCCTGTCTGCAGCCTGATGTAGGAACAACAGCAAGTGGGCTAGGGTCTTGTCTTCTGGCACTGAATTAAGGGTCTTCACCACGCTCACTGTACCATACACAAGTGAGAAATCAGCTGCTATAATCCTGCCATAGATCATTCCAATTTTATGTGGGTAAAATCAATTTCATCCTTTCCACACGTAGGCAGTTCATTCAATTACTGTTTTCTAAAACCTGGAAATATTTTTTTTTTCCCCTCTTTCAGACATTTTCTTCCACTCCTACTTCTACTTCCCTCCCTCCCATAGTTTTCTGTGTCTGGATGAGACTATTAGAATTCTTTCCATGAGCCTGGTAGGAATAGTCAACAGCCTCTAAAGAACTGACATCTCTGGCAGCATTATAAATCTCTGAAGTTCCTTTCATTTATCTTAGGCAGTGTAAACTGAACTGCAGTAACTGAGTTTTTTCCTGTGTTTTCAACCATCTCCTGAACATTTCAGATAATTTAGAACCCAGAAGTCTAACACTGTGGTTAAATTTGTACCAGGGTTTGACAATTTTTTGCCCTTTAATTGTAATTCTACTAGTTAAAATGTAGGTCATAAAGTCACATGTCAGAATACAAAATGACTAGTTATTTCTATCAGAAAGGCATTTATATGCCATTTACAGCATTTAAAAATTTGCTAGATTAGTTGTTAAACATTTGGAAGTGGTCACTTTTCATAGAAGCACAATTCAAAACAATATACTGGGCTTGGATTTCAGTTCTGTGGTGATATACTGAAGTTTAAACATACAAATGGTCAAAATGAGTGGGATAAAGGTTCTCTTGAGTATCTTATATTTAACACTGATTACAGATAAATACTGAAGGAAGAGAACTGTGTATGCCACTTGTTTTCCTATCCTCCAACTTATTTCCATTTTTGCTGTAATATATATGAATTCAGTGACCCTCAGTGGATCTCTCTAACATAAAGTTGTCCAGTCTCCCTTACAACAAAGCATAAGTTAAAATTTTAACATCCACAGGCATCAACAAATTTCAGCATCAACAAATATTACAGGCCTACTAGTCATTCCTGAAAAAATTACCTCCTTTTATTTGTCTTGGCTATAACTCCTACCAGCTTTTTTGATGTCTTCCAGTATTTAAATACAAAAAATTTTATGAAAAGCCTATATGCCTTCCCATACCACTCATGGTTACAGACTGCTATTATAAGTCCATCAGACATCTTTTTTTTCAGGAATGAATAGTAGACCTCCCTTGCTCTTCTCTCAGGTGAAGTTATTCCTCATATAAAAATTATAAACTTGATAGTCCTTATTGTCTGCACCCAAACCTTTTATACTTTTTCTATAGGTTTGTGAGAGAAGGGGGAGAGAAGCAAGGGGACCGAAAAGCTAGAACTGTATACTGTAATCAATATAAGGTTAGAACACAGATATATACGGTAGTATGGTCTCTGTTTTGATTTATCACACAATCACAGAATCACAGAATTATCTAGGTTGGAAAGGACCTTGAAGATCATCTAGTCCAACCGTTAACCTAGCACTGACAGTTCCCAACTACACCATATCCCTAAGGGCTATGTCAATCCGACTCTTACACACCTCCAGGAATGGGGACTCCACCACTGCCCTGGGCAGCCCATTCCAATGCCTAACAACCCGTTCTGTAAAGAAATACTTCCTAATATCTAGTCTAAACCTTCCCTGGAACAACTCGAGGCCATTACCTCTTGTCCTATCACTTAATACTTGGTTAAAGAGGCTCATCCCCAGCTCTCTGCAACCTCCTTTCAGGTAGCTGTAGAGGGTGATGAGGTCTCCCCTCAGCCTCCTCTTCTCCAGACTAAACAACCCCAGTTCCCTCAGCTGCTCCTCGTACGACATGTGCTCCAGACCCTTCACCAGCTTCGTTGCCCTTCTCTGGACACGCTCGAGTAATTCAATGTCCTTTTCGTAGTGAGGGGCCCAAAACTGAACACAGTAATCGAGGTGCTGCCTCAACAATGCCAAGTGAAGGGGTAAGATCACTTCCCTGTCCCTGCTGGCCACACTATTTCTGATACAAGCCAGGATACCATTGGCCTTCTTGGCCACCTGGGCACACTGCTGGCTCATGTTCAGCCGGCTGTCAATCAACACCCCCAGGTCCCTCTCTGACTGGCAGCTCTCCAGCCACTCCTCCCCAAGCCTGTAGCGCTGCTGGGGGTTGTTGTGGCCAAAGTGCAGCACCCAGCATTTGGCCTTATTGAAATTCCTACAGTTGGCCTTAGCACATCGCTCCAGCCTGTCCAGGTCTCTCTGCAGAGCCTCCCTACCCTCGAGCAGATCAACACTCCCACCCAACTTGGTGTCATCTGCAAACTTACTGAGGGTGCACTCGATCCCCTTGTCTAGATCATCAATAAAGATGTTAAACAGGAGTGGCCCCAAAACTGAGCCCTGGGGGACACCACTTGTGACCGGTTGCCAACTGGATTTAACTCCATTCACCTCAACTCTTTGGGCCTGGCCATCCAGCCAGTTTTTTACCCAGCGAAGCGTGTGCCCATCCAAGCCACGAGCAGCCAGTTTTGCCAGGAGAATGCTGTGGGAAACGGTGTCAAAGGCCTTACTGAAGTCAAGGTAGACAACATCCACAGCCCTTCCCTCATCCAATAAGCAGGTCACCCTATCGTAGAAGGAGATCAGGTTTGTCAAGCAGGACCTGCCTTTCATAAACCCATGCTGACTGGGCCTGATCATCTGGTTGTCCCGCACGTGTTGTATGATGGTACTCAGGATGAGCTGCTCCATCAGCTTCCCGGGCACCAAAGTCAAGCTGACAGGCCTGTAATTTCCTGGATCCTCCTTCTGACCCTTCTTATATATGGGCATTACGTTGGCCAAATTCCAGTGTGTCAGGACCTCCCCGGTCAGCCAGGACTGCTGGTAAATGATGGAAAGCAGCTTGGCGAGCACCGCAGCCAGCTCCTTCAGCACCCTCAGGTGTATCCCATCCGGTCCCATGGACTTGTGTATGTCTATGGGATGCAGTAGGTCACTGACTATCTCCTCCTGGATTGTGGGGGGGTCGTTCTTCCAGTCTCTGTCTTCTGGCTGAGGAGGCTGGGTTCCACCAGTGCGACTAGTCTTGTTATTAAAGACTGAGGCAAAGAAGGCATTAAGCACCTCAGCCTTTTCCTCATCAGTCATTACCATATTTCTTCCTGTGGCTAGCAGGGATGGAGGCTCTCCCTGGTCTTTCTTTTGCTATTGAATTACTTATAGAAACATTTTTTGTTATTTTTGATTGCTGAAGGCAGATTAATTTCTAGCTGGGCTTTAGACCTCCTGATTTCTGCCCTGCATATCTTCACAGCGTCTTTGTAATCATTGTGAGTGGCTAGCCCCTTCTTCCAAAGGCCGTAACCTTTCATTTTCTCCCTGAGTTGCAGCCAAAGCTCCCTGTTCAGCCAGGGTGGTCTTCTCTGTTGCTGGCTTCTCGTAAAGCACCTGGGGACCACCTGACCCTGAGCCATTAACACTTCCTTCTTAAAGAGTGCCCAGCCTTCCTGGACCCCTATACCCTTCAGGATTGTCTCCCAAGGGATCCTTTCAAGCAGGTGCCTAAACAAGACAAAGTCAGCCCTATGGTAGTCCAGGATGTCAGTTCTGCTTAGCCCTCTCCTGGCCTCTCTAAGAATAGAGAACTCTATTCATGATCACTGTGCTCTAGTCGTCCTCCAACCACCACATCATCCACCAGTCCTTCTCTGTTCACAAAGACGAGATCCAGCAGGGCACCTTCTCTGGTTGGTTCTCTCACCAGTTGCGTCAGGAAGTTGTCTTCCACACATTGCAGGAATCTCCAGGACCGGTCCCGCTCTGCTGTGTTGTATTTCCAGCGGATGTCTGGGATGTTAAAGTTTCCCACAAGAACAAGGGCAAGCAATCGTGAGATTTCTCCTAAATGCCTATAGAATATTTCATCCACCTCTCTGTCCTGGGTGGGTGGCCTATAGTAGACTCCTACTACAACATCTGCCCTGTTGGCCTTCCCCCTGATTCTAACGCAAAGACACTCTACCCTGTCTTCACTACACTTGTACTCAAAGCAATCATAACAGTCCCTAAAATACAGCGCCACCCCACTGCCTCTCCTTCCTTGTCTATCCCTCCTAAAGAGCTTGTAGCCATCGATTGGTGCACTCCAGTCATGGGAGACATCCCACCATGTTTCTGTAATAGCCACAATATCATAATTTTCCTGTTTCATCATGGCTTCAAGCTCCTCCTGTTTGTTACCCATGCTATGTGCATTGGTATACATGCACTTCAGATGGGCTGATGTTTTGCCCCCTTCCCCCTTCAGATCTATTTTAAAACTCTCTCAATGAGTCCAGCTAACTCCTGCCCCAAGATCCTCTTCCCCCTCTGGGACAGGTGCATTCCATCTAATGCCAAAAGGTCTGGTGCCCTGTATACCAACCCATGATTGAAAAATCCAAAGCCCTGATGGATACACCAGTCTTGGATCCACAAGTTCATCTGTTGAGTTCTCCGGTATTCTTCTTCATCCATCCCCCCAACTGAAGGGATGGACGAGAACACAATTTGTGCCCCTGACCCCTTAATCACTTTCCCCAAGGCCCTGAAATCTCTCTTCATTGCTTTAGGACTTCTCCTAGTAATGTCGTCACTACCTACCTGAAAAACCAGGAGAGGGATGTAGTCCTTGGGTCTCATTTGAGCAGGGAGTTTAGCCATGAGTTCCTTGACGTGGGCCCCAGGGAGGCAGCAGACTTCCCTATGAAGTGGGTGTGGTCTGCATATGGGGCCTTCGATACCCCTCAGAATGGAGTCACCCACTACAATGACTCTTCTGGGGTTCTTTTTAGAACTGGTTTTAATACCTGGTCTAGAATGACCCGGCCTTGGTGGACCTTGGTCTTCCTCCTTGTTTGTCTCATTTCCTTCCTCCTTCTCTTCTTCACTCAAAATTTCCAGGGTCCCGAATCTATTGTGAAGGGACACCATGGAGGGTGAGGGAGGTCGGGAGGGGATTTTTCTGCTTCCCTGAGCAGGTACCTGTTTCCAGCCTCCCCCCATCTCTTAGGTCCCCTCCTTCTGCCTGGTAGTAAGAGGATGAGGGATTACCTAGCTCATTTGGAGCCTCCATTTGCTCCTGTTGCTTTAGGGGTGCTAGGGTGTTACTCCACCAATCAAGTTCCCTTTCACACTCCCTAATACTTCTTAATCTCTCGACCTCTTCTTTGAGTTCTGCAACCAGGCTGAGCAGGTCATCCAGCTGATCGCAGCACACACAGGTGTTGTCACTGCTGCCTTCCGACAGGACTGACAGGCTCAGGCACCCCCTGGAGACCAGGACATGGACCGCTACATGTTTACGTGGCAGCTCCATCTGGGTCGCCACATTCTTTCTGGTGGTGGTTTTGACGCCAGTGGAGACTGTGGTTCAGTCTACTCGTGGAAGACAATAAGATGAAACTAGCTCAGATAAGTTCTAGACCCCAGAGATAGACTGCGCCCTGTCCGCTTGCCCTGCCTGCGCAAACTGACGCGGAAACTGATGTGCCTCACCCTTCTGACGTGCCACCCCCTGTTTGCCCACCCTGTTCACCATGCTCCTGGTCGCTTGCGCTCCCTGGGGGCTGCTCTTGTTCGTGAGGGGTGTGGGGTGTTGTCACTCCAGTCTCCGCCCACTCTGACTCACCGCCGTCCTCATTAGCAGCAGCTCACTCTTCCTGCTCAGGGGAGAGGCAACTTTATGTTCCTTTCTCATTGATTTCTAAAACTCTTTTTTTTTTTTTTTTGACCACTCAACAGTATCAGACTTTCCTATAAAATTATTGTGAAACCAAGGACTCACATATCAACGGAAATTATCACCTCAGTACCTATGATTTTGTATGCAAGTTAAGATTGTTTTTTCCCTCATATACATCATTACGTTCACTTGAACTGAATTTCATTGGCCATGTTATTGCCCTGTCACTTAGCCTCAAAGAAGTTCTGCTGTTTTTTACAGGTGACCTTCACCTCTACTGCCAAAAATAGCTTTGCTTTATCAGCAAACTTTGCAAATCCATTTGTGAACTTCATCTCTTACACTTTGGCTGCTCAGTTTTGTGGCATGCTTCTGTGACCAACTTTACTGAAAATCTTTAAGTGTAAATAAACAAGATCACTTGTTCTTTCACTTCCTCAGAAAAATGAAAGTTTTCTGAAACTTTACAAAAAAGAGCTTGATTCTCCATAGGTAGATCACATTTACCTGAGCACCATTATTCTGTCTTTTGCTATAGTTTTACTAATTTGCCCAGTACAAATGTACAGTGTTCCCCATGTCTTCCCTGAAACTTTTCTAAAAATGTGACATCACATTTGCCACTCTCCATTTGTGTTAAGGAACTTTTAAGGAAGAGATGACACACAACTGCTGACTCAGCTTGGAAGCCTGGAATAAATACCACTCAGTTCTGATGTGTGATAGAAGATCACTTCCACAACTCTTCCACAACTTCTATTCCAGAGAGATCCCTGACAAGTTGCCCACTAAGAAAAAATCAAGCATGGGAATCTTCTCAGTTTCTTTGTAAATACTAATGGCAAGGGTTCATTTTGCTTCTCTGTAGTACTTTCATCCCCTCTGTGTGTTTTTTTTTTATACCTTAATCGTCAATAGGTTCTACAGACTGCTGGAAGACTTCCTGCTACTGACTTGTTTAACAAAGGTTTATTAACAAGTTTTGTCTTTTTGTTAGGTGTTCCTCAAACCTTTTTGGCCTCCTTTAATGCATTGGTTTTACACTTAATCTGACAGTGTTTCTCATCCTTTTAAATTTTCATTTTTTTATTTGGACTTGAGCTCAGTTTTCTGAAGGAACACTTCTTGTATGTAATAGCCTCTCTTTTCCTTCCATTTCCTGCTCTTCACTCTGAAAACTTTCTGTATAGGTGGTGTTGTTTGTCCTGTGTTTCCAATATGGCATTCTACAGTAGTCTCCATGATGTCAGTAAGGGTCTAATTTTCTCATCTGCTTCTTAACAAGCTCTCTCATTCCTATGTGTTCTCCCTTGTAGCCTAGTAAATACACAGGCAGTATCAGCATCCTAGGTATATAATCAGTAATATGGATCAAATAGTACATTTTTTCTATTTAGGTCTGTAATTTCATTTCATATAGGGTATGATACTCATTTAGATAAGTAGCTCCTTAGTATGAATTTATTTTAAGATCTCTTTACACCTAATAAATACTATTCCATCACTACTATGGCAGAATTTGTCATTCTGATGTTCCAATGTCACATTGACTGACCATATTCCACCAAGTTTCCTATATGCCTACTATGTCAATGTCTTCATTTGGGAGTAAACATTTACCTTGGTCACCTATTTAAAAATCTAGTATTCATGAAGAAACATGCATATATTGCATTGGTTCTCCCTTTGCAAACTACATAAACAAGACTGTCTGTTTACCTATTTCATTGTTTCCATTCTCTGACACATATTTCATTTAAGCATACCAGATTTCCATGTCTTCATCAATAAGAAATGCATCATCCTGAGGCATGTATCTGTATCTGCTTGCTGTTCCCTAATCTTCATGTAATATGATGGGAGATGGGAACAAAGTCTATGTAAAACCTCTTCACATGTATGTAAATGAGTCAAAATAGTAAAGAGTATAGAATGTCTTCAGTGTTTAAGAAAATAAGGAAAATGAGAAACACCTCTGAAGACTCTATTTTAATTTTCAAATATTTCCAGAACTATTAGAAATATCTCTGTGTGTGTATCAGTACTTTGATATCTTTACAGTCGTTACTCTTTTCATAAGGCACCACACACAGATTACTTGGTAGCAGTAGACCAAAATAAGAAAAATCATTTTCCAGTATCTCTGCCTGATTTTATCAGGAAAAATTAAGACCTTGAAGGTAAGTCCTAAAAAATACTAATATTTCTGCTTTCTTCTGTTCTACTTATGAGCACTCAAGCTAAATCTGCAGAAAATTTAAGAGGAATTCATAGACCTTTTCCAAAAATGAATTTATGGTGTTGGAAATATTTTTAAGGGAAAGAGGTGTACTTTACTTTCCTGAAATCTGTGAGTAACATGACTGGTCTCATTAAATAAAAACAACAAAGGAAAAAGTCATTAAACCTTTTTCAAAACCATATCTGTTGCTTGGTCTTAAATGGCAAGTAACTTGACTAATGACCTTGAACCACTGTTATAATTTATAATACTGTAGCAGTATAGGTCACACTGGAATGCTGCCAATCATCTGTCTCCTATTTTTTAATTAACTTTTATAATAAAACTAGTATGTGAGAACCCACAGATGCTCAAGCAATTTTAACAAATGCTCGTGCATTTATAGTGGAAATCTCATATAAGCTGTCAAATTATATATTCCATGAGGTTGTTTTTTAATAAAATGTCTGTCTTTATTAAAAATGCGTTAAAATGGATGAGGGTAAAGAGATGATGTTCACTGAGCAATTAGACTGATTTAAGTGTGCCTGACAAGGCTCTAGAAAAAATATCAGCAACTCAGTGTGGTATTGCATACACATATCATAACAGATTTAGATACACACTAAAATGCATCTACAAAACAACTACACATACTGAAAGAAATAGATCATATCAGTTCATATCCTTTAACTAAACATCCATAAGAAGTGAACAAAATCAGTTTAGCATATGTTAAGTGAAGCTGTGTCACTGTTAAATATCTTGCTATAATGTGAGTTTTTAAATGAACTTACTACATCTGTAAAGGCAATTATTCTACTGCATAATGGAGCAAAATTAACTTGTAGAATATCATTACATCAGTTGTAAATGGTACTACTCTCAGTACTGTGCCACTAATTATGTCCAGATAGTAATGATTATTTTACCTCTGCAATGAGGGTGGGTTTAGTATGCTAATAAGTTAAACTATTAGTTATGAAAATCAAGATATAGAATTATGAAATGAAGAATTAACCCACATTTTGATCATATTCTAGAACTGCCTTGGCTTTTGAAACTTATTGTACAATAGTACTGATGGTAGATTCTCCTTCTGTTGGGTTGCTAACTACATCGTTGATTTGGGATAGGCCAAGCTAATGCAGAGTAATTGCAACAGAATGACTTTGCTAATATTCTAATATTGACTTTAAGCCTTTACAAATAGAACACATATGTATCATGCAATAAATGGTTTCAAATTTCTGATCACAGACACAGTTGTGTCATTAATAAGATATTTTAGCATTGTCTTGTCCAATCTGCATTTGAAATGCTCACTAAATATTTTGTATTTGCTTGTAAAGAGAGATTTTCAGATTTCAGGTTCTGTGCTGCCTGTAGCTAAGATTAATATAAGAGATGAATTTGCTTCTCTGTTTCATACTGCTGTATACCATACCTGAGACATTACACATTTGAGAAATAGGTAAGCACACTACTTATTTTTAAGTATATTATTATTAAGTGCACTTTCTTTCTAAGTGGATAGCATTCTGAAGTGAGAATACCAAGCATTAGTTTATGAAATACTATATTAATGGGCTTCTGATTAATTATAATATCTGAAATTATTTTTATTGCCACTGCTGGGATAAGATTAAACTATAGAAACACATGGTAATATGGTTAGATATAGCCACATGATTAGTTTCATTTCCCCAACCCTGCAGATTTTTGCCCATTCCTTTCATAAATCAAGGGACTCCAAGAAGCATGTCTGTGGGTAAGATTGCCCTAGAAAAACTTGGGTCAAAAAAAAAAAAGGATATTGCATAAAAGTTCTAAACTTGATTTACTCTAAAACAGAACATAATATTTATTGCAATTATTCCACAATTAAAGAAATTTTCCATCCATTATGGACTCATGTAACACAAAATCTTGTTATGGACTTAAAAATAAAAAGGATTTCCCCAGAATCCTTGAATGAAGCAAATATTACATAAGGATTTAAATTGTCCTCCTTTTAGGCAGTTAGTCCAAGACCTTCTGTAATACTCTTTAGAGGATTATAATAATTTGCCCAGTCACAGCACACAGGTGCTGCCCAACCAAATACTCGGATGAAAAACTTCAGTCTCTTCTTACTGGGACTCTGCTAGAATATTAATGTAGCTTCACCTTTTCAGTTGCATAGGCTAATCAGAGGAAGAGTTGTTACTGAAGTTTTTCTTTGCCCAGCTCAAGAAAGTCTACCTGATAGAGTTTATTAAGGGGTTATTAGTGAATCTGCCTCTGGTGTTTATAAATAGCCTTCCATCCTCTCACACTCTAGTTCCACTACTAGCTCCATCTATGAATCATTATTAGCCAGCTTAAGTTGCATGGAAAGCCTTTTCAGATCCTTTGCATTTGTGTGTGTTTCACCTCTATTTTTTTACATATAAATAAGATAATGCACTGGGCTCCAAAGTAAAACCGGTATAATAATTTTATCCAAGAATTTCCAAGGTCTATGACACAATAATCCCATATGAGAAATGGCTGAAGTCTTACCATTCTAGTATCATATTATAGAATTCAATATATCATATCTAATTTGATGAAGGAGATTAGTTGTTTTTAAAGAAATAATAGGTTTGTGCTTTTCTTTTTCTTTTGTTAATTGAGTAAGAAGATGATTCTGTACAAATTTTCATTGTCACTACCAATCAGTGCAGTTTTGCAGTTTTTTTTTTTCTCTCATTTCATAGGTCTTAAGTTATTTAATAGCTTGCTTGCTTTCACAGAAAATTGTTAGGATGCACTGAGAGAGAAGGATATTTTTTAAAACCAACAGTATAATAGATCAGCATGACTGAATGGTTTTACTTATGGTATTCGTTGGTTGAGCAAAAAACACAACACATCATTTAAATTGTATTCAATAAAGAGTCTGCACATAAAATATTTAAAGTGAGAGCAGAAAGCCCTCAACAGAAGTTAAACAGCCCTAGGGGAGAGGAACTATTGCTTGAAATTAGTTAGCCTATCAATCTTAGAAATATCAACACCCCAGAAGAATTCAGTGTGCCTATCAAACAAAATTCTATAAAGGTATATTAAAAAGCAAACCAATTTAAGACTTACATATTTTATTTATTGGACACTGATAGCTTGTTATGAAAAAAAAAAAAAAAAAAAAAAAAAAAGAAACGAACAGAAAAAAACACATTTGTAGTTTTTTCCCTTCCTTGCCCTGCCCTGCCCTGCATTCACACAGCATTTTTCACTTCAAGAATATACATTCCTCCCTCTCTGTTGCCCCTTCTTTAGAACCTTAGTAGGTAGTTTTCATTCTTACAATTTTTAATGAATGCTGATGAACATATACACTTTTCAGACAGTCGCAGACTAGTCACTAGTTGAATCTGTTCACCTTTTAAGTATTTCCTATCAGTAAATTACTTGGAAAAAGTTGATGGTGACCTGTTATTTTTACTTCTACTTGTCCCTAAAGCATGTAGATTCCATGGGAATGAAGAACTTTGAAAGAACTGGAAAAATAGGATACTGTAAACTCTCCATTATTAATAAAGAAAATACATAATTTGGATCAGTGGAAATAAAACCTCTTTGTACCTTAAAAGCAATTTAAAGCATTATTCTTTCCATTTATGTTTAATTTTATTTTAATTTTAATTGTCCATTTTTCACCTGCTGAACAATATCACTCAGAAAATTGCAGCTAAAATGTTCTGTATAAAGGTCTTGTTGTCTAAATTTAAGCATATGTGAAGTGTTTTGCTAAGAGGATTATGTATGTATTTTGTTGGCTTGGCAAGACATTTCTTGAGAGCGAAATTTTAATTCAAATGTGAAAAAGTAGGGTTAATTCTGTATCAGTATTCTGCACAAGATCTGCAATATACTAAAAAAAATCCTTTGTCAAATATATTTGGTATGTCAGTATAGAAAATTTTAACAAGAATATTTTCTTCTATATTTTCTAGGCGAGAGTGGTAGAACTCAGAGGCTGAAAGAAATGCAGAAAAGAGTAAAATTAAGATTTCACTTATGCACATTGGATGTAACTTCACTGAACTTAAAACCACTAAATGGGAAATCAGAATTCAGTAAGAAGACTATGAAGAAAGGAAACTCTCAAAGAAAACTAGAAAAATGAAGAGCTTTCCCTAACTCCTTTTCAAGTTGCTAGTAGTAGGTTTAGCTATTTCCTGAGAAAAAGTAGGACTTAACCCAAAATCTAGTGTGTTTCCAAGCATCAGTGAATCAGGTCTTTTGAAATAAAATGGATGATTTGTCTTTTGAGTACAGTATTTTCAAAAGTTGTGCCTCTTGCTGTTTACTTCCATTGTAAAATGAAATTAAATCCTTAACCAGGATATGATTTACAAAGTCTGAAGAGGCCGTGCAAACTGCCTCCGACGGACCTTTCAAAGCTGAGGGTATCCATCTCCAGCTGTCCCCAACTTTTTCCCCAACAGTGTTTCTCACACTAAAAAAGGGTGTATCATCTTAACATCAGATTGAGTAAAGAAAAGGACAAGCGTGTGTTCCGAAAATACTTTCAGAATGAAAGTGATTACAGATTGATGATGGTTGTAAGAATACGTTTTTGTCAGAAACCATCAAATACTACTGTTGAGTGGCTGAAAAACAGCATTGCTCTAAGGCAATCTAGATATCTGTAGAAATGTGAACAGAGACATGTAGGAGTCCTGTATGAGAAAACAAACTGACTACTCTTTTGGGAGGACTAAATTCTTGCACAGGTTGCTACCTAGTGCCTACATATGCAATCTGATAGCATTGCTGTTTAGCCCATATGGCTATTCTACGCTGTGAAAAATCATTTACATTGCTTCCCCAGGGGAAAAAAAAAAAAAATTGTGATTTCATCTCAGTGTGCTTCACTGTCTTGCGTGTTCACAGAAATTCTTAGCAAAAGGAACATCCTTAAAGAAGTTCCATTTCTGCTCTTGCTCTCAAGACCCCAAACCCCCTACCCTTTTATGTCAACTAGACACCTTCAACATTCGTATAATTCTCGTGCCAACTGCCCATTGCACATTTTTCCCTGTTCTTAAATATATTTTTTCTGTGTCATTTATTTTCTGTCTTACTATGCTGCTTCAATAAACATTCCTATATTATGTCTGTTCATGGTACAGCAGAAACAAGTGTTGCTTCTTTCTTCCTTCTGTGTAAGAAGAAAGATGACAGCATCAGCATTTATCTCAGGTAATAAAACACGTTGTTTCTAAACTCTGTGTAGACATAACCTCATCTCAGATACAGTCTGGGCAATTCTTACATCTTTTAAGCACCAAACTGGAAGCAGTATTTCTTCACATTCCTCTTCTTTGCCTAGCACAATGTAACACGATGCACATTATGTTTTGATCCTGTATACAGTTCTGTCACTGTTGATACAAATACTTCTCCTGTATAATGGGTTTATTTATTTAAGAAATTGATTCCGTTTCTTTTAAATTATTCAGAAGAGCAACTGCCTTTTTGGTCTGTAACTACATGGTAGGATTTATATAGACTCTTTATGATTCTTATATCTTAAAGGCATGGCTCTGATATGCTTATTAATAACTATTTCAAATCCTGTATCATCTCTTTGTTCAATTGAATTTTGTCACACACACTTTGCTAAACTTCCTTACTTTTTCACTAAACCCCTTTTGATAAAAGTTCTTATTAAAATTTTCAAAATTCTTTTTTGTCCTCTTTCTGTGAAAACAAAATTTGATTTAAATTTTTTGACATGGAAATGATGTTAAGAAGTAATGATTATTTTTATTTTAACCAACTTTTGTTAACAAATTTATAACAAAAGCATGTTATTTTTTCTGTAAAAACATTTTCTTATTTTTCTTAGTTTTTAAATAAAGTTTATAGACCTATATATGTACACACACAGCTTTCCAAATGTTTTTCTCTATTTGATTGTTAAAGTTTGAGGTGATAAACTTTCTGAGAAACCATGAAAAATGAGATGTGTAAGTCTCTCTGTTTCATACAAATAAAAGTGACTGTCACATAACATCTCCCAGTCTACTCAGCACTTGTCAGGCTGCACCTGTAGTACTGTGACTAGTTCTGGCCCCCACAACTCAAGACACAGACAGACTGGAGAGGTTCCAAAAGAGGACCACAAAGACGATCAAAGGGCTGGAGAAACTGTGCTATGAAGAAAGACTGAAGGAGTTAGGGAGAAAAGACAGCTCAGGGGAACCTCATCACAGTATTCCAGTACTTAAAGGGTGGCTACAAAGAGGACAGAGGCTCTCTCTTCTCAGGGAGCCACATGGAGAAGACAGTTGGCAATGGGTACAAGTTGTACCTGGTGAGGTTTCATCTCAATATAAGAAAGAAATTTTTTTCAGTGAGAAATATCAGTCACTGGAACAACTTACTCAGGCATGTTATAGAGTCCCTATCACTGGAGGTTTTCAAGATGCAGTTGGACAGAGTGCTGGATAATCTTATATAGTCTACATTTCCCACAAAAGTTTGGACCAGACGATCTTTTGAGGTTACTTCCAACCTGGGCTGTTCTATGATTCTATGGTTATATAATAAACTGCTTGGTATTTTAAAAAATTTCTTAGGTTAGACTAAATGTTTTAAAGGAATAATTAGAAGAATAGTTAATAAAGTCAACTGTATACACTCCTTAAAATTACGTTGCAACAAACCCCAGTTTTTATGGCTGGTGAAGGAACAACATGGCTTAACTGGCCATTCTTTGCAAGTATACAAACATGAACATTAATATACTTACCAAAATCAAGAGGTGCTGAGAACAGACAATCTTTGGGAATCCATGCTGTCTATCTGTTTATGAGGGAGAGGTTAGTAAAGACATGGATATTACCTTTCCTACTGTAGGACATCATTCATCTTCTTTTTCATAAAGCCTCAGGAAGTAACGTATTAGGGAAAAGAATAAATTGTAGTCAAAAAAAGGAGTAAGAATTCAGTAGTAAGAAGGTCATATTTTGGGTTAGTACAAAAGGAGAAAACTGGGTCCTCTGTTACCAAAATATATGAAATGAATAATACATGCATCCAATAATATGTGAATGTGAGCTTAGACAAATACGATACATCAGTCCTCAAATGTAATCAACAGTTGAGGATGTGTTAACACTACTCATCAAAAATCATGTTCAACCTGTACAGTTTAGCTCTGGTGAGTCTGTATCAGGTTTTGCTTTACTGTTGCTTTTCCCCATTTCCCAGATAAATGGAATCTGAAACAACAGCAGATTTTGTGAATAGCATTATAGTTTATAAAACCTTCATTCTCTATCAAACCTGTAGTTATTTATTCAATTTAGAAAATGCTCCTGTTCTAAAATTGCCAAGGATAAAAAATCTTGATGCATCAATGGATGTTTAACCACCAATGTGCTGAATTCAGAAAACAGATTGACATTATATGTAATACCTGTTATGAGGTTTATTTGAATATTCTGTTGAGACAATGTGACCTGTTTGCTAAGTCATATATGATAAAATGAAATAATTTCTACTATGTGCTTAGTAAAATACTATATTTTACAATGCTGGACAGAAAAGCTGTGGTGTTTAAAAATAAGAAGTGGATAATGATGTGTACATTGTGAAGAGAAAATGATCAGGATTTAGAGCATTGGAATGCCAGTAAAACGAAAGATAATGTTCAAGCAAATATGTTAGCTATTTGTAGATTACTCCTGAAAGACTATGTCTTTCCAATGTCCTGGAAGACTATGTAATGATATTTTTGCAACTAAAATTGTCTTAATGCATTCCTCTGCAGCCTTTGAGTAATTTATAGCTTTGGCCTAATTCTTCACCATTGTCTCTTTTTACTTCTGTAACTACGTGCACTTCTTGTATCCCTTTATCTTTTGATTCTACGTCTTTGCCTTCTCCTTTGCCGCTCATCCTGCCTTTAGATGGTCTGCTAAGATATCATCTTCTTTTAAAGGGAAATTTCTCTTTCAAATACAATGTGCAAATGTAAAATCTTCTTTCAGAGAAATGTTGGTTGTTACTACTAATAAAACATAAAAAAGGATGACCAACCTGACAGTTGCCTACAATGAGGTGACTAGTGGATGAGTGGAGAACAGTGGATGTTTTTTATCTTAACTTTAGTCAGGCTTTTGACACTGTCTCCCATAGACAAAGTAATGAAATAAGGTCTAGACAAATGGAAAGGGAGGTGGACTGAAAACTGGCAGAACTGCTGGGCTCAGAGGAGACTGATCAGCAGCAAAAAGTCGTTCTGGAGGCTAGTGTCTAGTGGAGTACCCCAGATGATAATAGGGAGGTCCATATTGTTTAACATTTTTATTAATGACCTGGACAATGGGACAGAGCACAACCTCAGCAAGAGTGCAGGTAATACAAAACTAGGAGGAGTGGATGATAGACCAGATGGATGTGCTGTCATTCAAAGGGACCTTGACAGGCTGGAGAAATGGGCTGAAAGGAATCTCATCCTGTTCAGAAAAGGGGAATGCCAAGTCCTGCATCTGGGGAGGAATAACCCAGGCATTGGTATGCACTGGGGGATGACCAGCTGGAAAGCACCTTGGTAGAGAGGGATCTGAGGGTCCTGATGTACACCAAGCTGACCAGGTGTCCTTGTTGAAAAGAAAGACAATGGCTGCATTAGACAGATGTGGTGAGCTGATCTTGGCTGGCTGCAGAGTACCCACCAAGCTGCTCTATCACTCCACTTTCTCAACATGACAGTGGAAAGAAATACAGGGGAAAATGAAAAAGCTCATGGGTTGAGATAAGGGCAGGAAGATCACTCACTGATTTCCATCACAGGCAAAACAGACTCAACTTGGGGAAATTAATTTAACTTGTTGCCAGTTAATTGTTACAAAGTAGGATAGTATGAAATAAAACTAAAACACCATCCCCCCACCCTCCTTCCAAGGCTCAACTTAACTCTTCTATCTCTTTCCCCAAAGTATCTCAGGGGATGGGGAATGAGGGTTGTGGTCAGTTCAAAAGCTTTGTCTCTGCTGCTCCTTCCTCCTCACGCTTTTCTCCCACCCCAGTGTGGGTCCCTCCTACAGGATACAGTCCTTAGAGAACTTCTCCAATGTAGGTCCTTTCCACAGGCTCCATCAGGAATGGACTGGTCGAGCATGGGTTCCCCATGGGACGCAAGTCCTGCCAGAAAACCTGCTCTTGCATGGACTTCTCTTATTGGGCTGGAGCTTCCTTCAGTGCATATATACCAATTCCAGCATGGGGTCCTCCATGGGCTTCAGTGTGGACATCCGCTACACTATGGTCCTCCATGGGCTGCAGGGCAACAACCTGTGTTACCATGGTCTTCACCACGGGCTGCAGGGAAATCTACTCTGGTGCCTTGCATACCTCCGCCCCCTTCTTCACTGGTGTCTTCAGGGTTGTCTCTCACATTTTCTCACTCCTCTCTCATAGGTGCTCCACAGTTATTTATGCTTTCTTAAATATGCTATCACAGTGGCACCACCAACATTGCTGATTAGGCCAGCTTTGTCCAGCAGTAAGTCCATTTTGGAACTGGTTGAAACTGGCTGCATCTGACATCAGACCAGAAGCTGCCTCCTCACAGAAGCCACCCCTGCAGCCCCCCCCCCCCCCCAAAAAAAAAACCTTGCCATGCAAAGCCAATACAGCAGAGCACTAAGAGAAGGTCAAGAGAAGTGATCCTTCCCCTCTCCTCAGCCTTGGTGAGACACATCTGAACTCCAGGTCTGGGTTCCCCAGTACAAGAGAGACATGGACTTACTGAAGTGAGTCCAGTGAAGGGCCACAAAGGTGATGAAGTGACTGCAGAATCATATAAAGAAAGATTGAGAGAGCTGGGACTATTCAGCCTTCAAAAGAGAAGGCTCAGGGGGAATCTTATCACTATGTTTGAATACCTGATGGGAAAGAGTAAAGAAGGCAGAACCAGACTCTTCTCAGTGATGTCCCATAACAGGAAAAGAGACAATGGGTACAGACTGAAGTACAAGGCTTTGTATTTAAACATAAGGAAAAAAAAAATACTGTGTGGGTGATCAAACACAAGAGCAGTTTGCCCATAGAGGTGGTGAAAGTCTCCATCTTTGGACATATTTAGCATCTGACTGGGCATGGCCCTGTGCAATCTGCTCTAGTTGAATCCCATAGGCACCTTCCAACCTCAACCATTCTGTGTAGTTCTGTTGAATTTTACTCCTATATTTGTTCCCACACCTTCTTCATGCTGCATTTTGTTTAGTTTGCTACTCTTTCTCTCTGCAGCTGTCTGCTAACTACTGAGTTTACAGTTTATTTTGCAAGAAGAATTAATAGGAACTAGATTCCTGGGTAGCTGATTTTGAGACAATTGCCTCATATCTTTGAAATCTAAACTCTCAAGTGTCTTGTGATTGCTAAATCAGTTAATAATAACAGCGGTTCTTTCTGGCAAGAGCAAGCAAGACATAATGTTGGTTTCTGTTTCTTCTCTAGGCTTTTCTGGAATGACAGTGGTTTCTAACATTCAAGTAATCAGGCATTAGTAAAATTGACAGGCACCTGTTAAACTTTAGGCCCTTTGCCATTATATTTGCTTATTTGTAATTCTTTGGTGGTTTTGCCAATAAGAGCAGCTAAGTTGCTGTAGCTTTAGATAAACAGTCCTCAGGTCTGATTCTGCTTTTAACTTAAACATGAAATCTGTCTGAATAACTTGGGGCTGTCCTGGTACTACGACCTACAGGGAAGAAAATAATGTCTTGAAAAGTATGACAGGCTAGATTCAATAGCAGAAACCTCCTCTGCAAAAGTTAAAAACAGAGGAAAAAACCCTCTAATTTTCACATAGGCTGGAAAAAATTGTACTTTATGGAACCCACATACGGTTCTTCTTCACCCAGTCTTACAGTGGTAAGGGCAAAAGAAGAAGCTGAAAGAATGGTTCCCTTAACACCCCTTCATCTCCTAGCTCCTGGCTCTTTAGGCCAGCTACAATTTGTAGTTGTGATTGCAGCAGAACAACTCCTGAGACATTCACCCCAGAGTACCCACGAGCCACTGGTGACTAGTTTTTCATACTGTGAAATCAAGCACTAAAATTGAATGAGGTAATATATTTAAAATTTTACTTGAATTCTACAGTATAATAAAGTAAGGAGAAGGTGTTTACTCAGATAGTACTGTAACAGAACAATAGATAATAATAAATTATATATATACAGGTAGCCAAGAAAACTATATGCAAGTTTACTGCTCATATCATAATATCTTAATTTCTACTTGGACTCAGTCCTCTTTGGACTCTCTCCCTTATCCAGCTGACTATAACTCTGTCAGCAATGAAACGACAGAGCCAGATTTCCCTTGTAAAGTAATAGTATGGCTATCGGAAATTTAATGATCCAATTTTTTCTGTCTTTAACATCTAATTTTTATATATTCCTTCAGAAGCATTAGTTAGACTACCCATACTAAAGAGGTGTGGTAACTTTCACAATATCCTATACAACTTGCAAGTGAAAATTTTAATCAGGTTTCTTAATATATGCTTTTACTCTTCATAATGAGATTACATTCATAAGTATGAAGAATTAAATATATAGAAAATTTTATGTGTGCATCTCAATTGTATTCTTAAGTCGCTTGAACTGGAAAACATAGCACTTAATTTTTATATATATCGGTCTTATAAAAGATGGGTAATATTTCCCCCAGTGCAAATAAAGACCAAAATAAAATAGCCATAGTATATCAAAATCAGTGGGCCCTATGCAGAATAAGACAGCTAAGTTTACATTATAGTGTGAAAGGACCTTTTGCTTATGACATTTATGAGGAATTATAAAAGGTTACTACAACTTCTAGGCCTCCAGCTCAAAATCTTAGCTTTCTGTTCTCTGATTTATTATGAAAAACTACAGATAACCATAGGATGTGCTGGTTTTCCACACAAAAAAAAAAAAAAGTGTAAAATAATTTCACATATAGTAATAAATATTATTTTTTTTTTAAAAAAAAAGCTATTCAGTCAATCATTTGGAAATTTAAAAAAGACTTTTTTTCAAAAACATATTTGACAGGCATAGGTAGTATCTGATATGTTTTGATCTCATGACAATAAATGCAGAAAGGAAGAATGACAATCTTACAAGCACAGAGACAATCTCTTGAGAACTGCTTCACCATGGGTTAATATTTTTCGTTAATCACATAATGGAAGTATCAACAGGTCAACATATGCTGGATCATTTGCTGTACAATGGCAGGGCTTTATAAAAGCAAACAAAACTGCACCATGTAGGCCAGATGTAAACACAGTGGCCTCATTTTTACAGGTCCTGACCATTTCCTTCTTCCTCTGAAACAAGCCAGTGCCAACATTCACAGAAGTCATACTGGTTGGACTCTAATTTTAGGCACATATGTGAGAACATTGGCTTTCATATTTTTTAAGTAACAGAATGCAGACTGAACTTCTAACCTCCTTTTTTGCTCTGGCAGCTACAATGAGCATACAAATGACACTGTGATACTTGAGCACAGATATAGGCATCATTTGTGAACATCAGGTTTATTTCTTAGAGTTAGGATCCAAGGCAAAGAAAGTCAAAATAGAATTATGGAATTATGTGTTGGTCTAGTGCTCATGTTTAAAACTGATATTTATTCCTCTTTTACATCAGAGCAATGTTGCAAAAGAAGGACAAAGGCCTGAAATATATTCAGGAATACAGTGTGTGTTTTTCAAAAAGAGAACTGCAAAAGCAGACAAGAATAGTAACATTTTCTGCTTCTTTAGATTTATTTTGGTTATTTTTAGGCAGTAAGATAAAATTTATACTTTCAGAAAAACAATGTTTTGTAGGAATGATATTGCAGTAAAGAATTACTATTACTGTAAAGAAAAAAATGTGTGCAGGTTAAGAACTTCCCCATAATATTTTAAGGTGTGGAGGGGATACTCATACTCTAAATGAAGGGTTTAAAACCCATAATGAACACAAGGTTTAACTTTTGCAGTTTAAAGAAAAGATACTTAATTTAGCACAGGGTATTGCAAAAGATTTCTCAGGATACCAGTCAAAAATCACTTCTTGCTAACACAGTATTACACTTGTACATAAATGTGTTGAAAATAATTGAGAAGAGGATTTTTTTTTTTTATTTTCCTGTTTTCCAGCTTTTCTTTCTCAAAGACTATATTACATCATCCTTCTGAATCTTTTGGTCTTCAAATTTTTTTTAAAATTTGTTTGTAATTTGTTTGACTGGTACCTCTTACAGAGTTTGTTGATGATAATATGCTTTGATCAGACATTTATTACATGTGATATGTTTCTGTGCTCCAGGTAGATTAGAATCATACTCATCATGCAATTTCAGGATCATGATGTTTACAATTATGAGTGCAGTATTAATTTTACTCAATATACTGGCAGTTTTGCTTACAGCACTCATGAAACTAATCTTCACAAGAATGTATGTGGAAAATGCTATGCAGAAATCCAGCAGTGGAAACTTTTAGTCAGAGTTGCTAACATGCTCACACAGAAAATGAAATGTGGAATGATCAAATACTCTGCTAGCTATTTTTAGCTTTCCTAATTAAATGGTAATGATTTATAGACATTTTAACATGACTTTTTATGTCAAACAAGTATTTCAAAAGAGCTACCATCACACAGAGACTACTTACCAAAATAATAATAAAAAAGTTTGCATTCACTTGGGTTCACATTGGCCTCTTTTCAAAAGTCTTTATGAAATCAAAACTGGTTGAAGTCAGAGCAAGCTGTTGGTTACTAAGAACCCTTATGTTGAAGTTACTTGTATTGTTTATCCTTACCCAGGGAATAAAAACATATTTTATCAAAATCACTTCAGAATAAACCAGTGTCTATAGGAAAAGGGTTAGCTTCTCTATCCCACAACAGACATATTATCACTTAGAGCTGCTGAGTACTAGGGGAATAAAAAATGCTCAGACAGTCTTAATTTTGTAGGACATCGAGACTTTTCAGCTTGCCTGAGGCAGGGAAAACCCATTCCATAAAAGAAATTTTTTTTAAAGACTGTCTTAGAGGGGAAAAAATAGCTTTCCACTGCATTTTTATTTACTCTCCCTAGTTCAGAGGTAACTATTTAATTCTGATAACTGTTCTAACAAATTCCACCATGCACCTAAGTCCTCTTAATAGAAATACTTAAAAAAAAAGAAATTCCTGCAGAGAATAAGGCAGTATCTGCTTTTATACTATTATTTAAATTTCTTAATAGGATATTTAGGGTAACGTTTTAATATTAAATTTATTAAACATAAATTTATTAAACAGAACTTTATTATTAAAATGAAATGCACTAATATTTATTATGAAGATGAAATGCACAAAAAGTAAACCATTAACATGGTAAGTCTCTGGAGCTAAAATAGCTTCTTATGTCACAGCATGTGTCATTCTTGGTAATGATGGACATAATAAATTGTCGTGTTTATAACCTGTCACTGCATGAGTTGTCAGCCCATCAAAAAGTAGGGGCTTTCAAGAAACACTGAAGAAGTGGTGGGTGTTAGTTTCTTTTTAGGTGTTAATGCTAGCTCTATCACCCTCATTAATGACTAGGTCGTAAAACACTCCTTTATGCTGAATAGTGGCTGTGATGACAGCTGTGGAATTTAATATACAGGTATAATGACCTTGTTCAAAACTCAAGATGTTACGCCTATATGAAGAGAGTTGTATATATGTATGCATATGTTAAGAATAACCCGTTTTCAAACATTTTTAATGCAAAAGATTTTCTCTAACACCCATCATTGACTTAGATCACACAATCTACATTCAAATAGTGCATTATAACATATTCTGCAAGTGATCTATTGGAGCTGTTCAACACCAAGAAAAAATTGCAGGACTGACTCAATAAATTGAAACAGGTATATCCAAATTTAATTTATACCTACAAGAGCAAATTCTAGCCATACATTTTTATGGCTTCTTTTTTTTTTTTTTTTTTTTTTTTTTTAGTGTTCACATTTGTCAAGTCCTTAGCCATTACATGGCTGAATAAAATGTATCTTTTTATGATTGGTTATGCTAAAAGAAAAGGTAACAGTAAAATCCTACGCTAAAAAAGGTTTTGGAGGTTGTTTCCATTTTTTTTATTTTTATTTTTTTCTCAGAGTGTATCACCTTAATATGAGCTATTACTAGTTCTTCTAGGCTTACCCATAAAAAAATCGTTGGAAATAGCTTGACATTTATGCATTTCCTTTTGACATTATCAGGGTTAATTAAGTGATAACCTCCCCATTCCTGGAACATGTGAGAAGCAATAATGTCACCTGGGCTCATAACTGCAGAAGCTGTGCAAGGTAATGTTTACTGCTATGTGAAATGCTCCAGCATCTATTATGAAAGTAATTTAGAAAGAGAAAGGAAACCAGAAAATAAGTCTTAAATCATATCACAGTGGACTATAGAATGAGAGGGATAGAAAGGTATCTGTATAGCTGTCTTCAATATTGATATAACTTCAGACAGTACAGTTCAGTAGCTAGGGTCAAAGGTTAAGTCTAGCATTTCCACCCTCAGAAGAGAGGCATTTCTCATGTGAGTAATCCCTTTATAATGGACAAGAAGATATCACTAATTCCACTTTCAGAATGCTTTATATTCAAGAATGAAAATGTTTCACGTATTAAGCTTCATAATAGTTAAATCAGCACTAGGGCAAGGTAGGGAAGTTAAGAACTGATTTAATCGGTAGCTGGATATTGAGGAATGATTCTTTACTGGAACAGCTACATTGAACAGGATCATATGATGTGATGACAGAACAAAAAAACCAGAAACTTGCATTCCCAAGTTACCACTCTGAGACATGTCTTTCTAAGAAAAACAACCAAACAAACCATGTTACAGCATGATTTAAGTGTTTTATCACAGGTAAGTGATATATTGTAATTTTTATGCTCAAAAGAGATTTACAAAGGAGGGAAAATGAAGTAGTGAGAAATACTGTAGAGAAGAGACATAATACAAAATGAGGGAGGTTTTATTAAATTCAGATTTTAGAAAGAAATGTGAAGTTTGATGAAAATGAACAAGGGAGAATATGTCTTCAAAGCAGGATCATTTTGTGAGGGAGAAGTGGTAGCTGGAAGGGGAAAAGGAAAAATAAAGTCACTCTATCACAACTGTAGCTGACCTCTCTAAAGGAGTTGGGAAGCAGTTACCATCTGCAGCTGAAGGAGTGGCTGAATGCATTCAGTCTCTGCACATAGAATTTGAAAGTGTGGCTGAAATGGGACCCAAATTTTTAACACAGAAAGTATTATAGATACGTCAAGAACACCCAAGGAATTCAAGTATCTCCTGAAATAACTGGATGGTTAGGAATTTATATCCTTGTACCTTGATCCCTCTTGTAATATAGAGTACTGGGAACTTTCTATTCAGACATGTAATTAAAAAGCCTACACAGAAGTAAAGTTTTCTGTATTCAGGGAAATGATACACAGGAGAGAACACGATTCCTTAGAGGTCTCCCAGATGATTCTCACAGAACTCCAGATACCTGCTCAATCTTCTTAATTGACAGGGTGGGGACAGGCTGCTCTAAGAGAGCTCTGTCCATAAGAAGATTGGTGGAGAGTTACACACGTGAAGGAAATTGGATGTGAAGATATAAGCAAGGTCTGTTTGTAAGCATTATGATACAATGAAAGTGAGCTAAGATGTACGTGGGTAAATGTTTTATAGACTTATAATGAAAATTGAAAGCAGATAGCTTTGTTTTGTTGCTGTTTTGCCTTTTTTTCCCCCCAATAGTTTTTATTCTGGCCTCTTTTTTTTCTTTTATTTTTTTTCTTTTTTTAAACCAGTCTGTTTTATTAATATTAGTAATCAATATACAAATCCTCATTTTACTTTAAGAAAGAAAACCTTGACAAATGTCTTAATGTACTTCTTCTGGAGACCTAAAAGCAAATGACAGTTTTAGGTTTTCTCGGGTTTATGCATAAAAATGGTGGGCAGATTTTAAGGCTTGCTGTGCTTTTTTATCGTGAAATCTGGTAGCTTTTCTAAACCTTATATGTACCATGACACATAGTATTTTAAAGGAGATATCTACATTTTCTATCCAATCAGAGTAAAATATGTATATGAAGTATATGTAATCTTAAGTGTTATTTGAGAATATTCAGATAATATCATGTCAGTGAGTGTCTTGGGAATTTAATATCTTTGTAGACATTTTACTAAAGTTTGTCAATACTTCTGTGACTCTTTTATGTTCTGAGCTCTTTCTGAAGATCTCATAAGTGCATACTTGCCTACCATAACTATCTATGTAACCACTGTACATAATGAATAAATCATAATGGTGATGTACTCGACATCTCTAATTTTACATTGTATACAATAAACATATTGCTTGAAAACAAATACATTTGTAGATTATGTAACTTGTACTATTTTTTGCAAACTAATACACTGAGGTATTTGGTTTCAAATTTTCTTACTGATATCTCAACTGGTCTTACCATACACAGCAATCTAGAAACTGCTTCCTTTGAGATCAATTTCCTCCCCCGCCCCCGCCCCCCACCCCGCCCCCCCCCAGCCCAAATACTACATGTTCTGATAGCAAAATATATAAATGCAGGAAATCATCCAGTTTTGTCTAAGAAAGAATTAAATAATTAAGCCCTGACTATTTTATCTGCGCTTAAGGAAAAGGACCCTCAAATCCTCTATGTATAAAAAAATTACACAAGCTTTGTTGATGTGGAGAGCCATCAGCCTAGCTGTACTATGCTGACCAACAGCTGAAGATCAGGGCCCATAGAATTAGCAAATAGAGAATATTTGTTTCAGGTTTTTTGGAGTATTTTTATACAAGTTATTTTCAAATGTTATCCTTCCAGACATCTCCATATTTTATCTTTTCTTTGCAAGTTTCTTATGTGACCCTACACAATACTGTCATACTAACTGTGCAAATTATGGCCAGAATTTTTTAAAAAAAGGATGGAAGTGGGAAGAAATCAGGTATAGTTGTAATACTGGTGGAACACGTATGGCATGCATCCTGACTACTGTGCTTCATGAAGAGACAATCCAGGTGGGATGCCCTTGAGCACTGCTTTCAGGAAGAATGGCAGCAGGCAACTCCCAGCAGGCTGGCCAGAGATGATGAATGCAAAAAGGACAAGAATCTACTCTCTGTCAAGCCTTAAAACATCTTAAAACTGGAATTAGCGTAAGGTACACAAAGAGAGGTAGGACTGGGTTCCTAAAAGTCTCAGAGGATAGTTCTGCAATCACATACTATACTATATTAAATATTCCTCCAAGAATTCAAACCTGTGCCTCTGTAGGTATGACTACATTTCCAAGTAAATGCAAATCTTCTCTGGAACAAGTGCTGATCAGCATGTTAAAGGAGGTAGTCCTGAGGCCCCTATCTCTTGTGCAATTAGGATTTTTGTATTGGATTAGACTTTGCCTGATCTGAAAAAAAGTCGCCACCATGCGTGTGGCTGGAAGCTGTTCAGACATTTTTTCAGATTATGTGGCCATTGTGGGTTGGGGCTCATTGGTATACACCTAGAGTGAAGTTTCTAGTCTACTTTCCTCCAAAAGGAATCTAGTTTTGTGAGCACCAGAACTTTTGATACAGGAAGCATAATCAGAAAATTGCTTCACAATTGCTTTAGTATTGCAAAGCAAATTTCTGTTGTAGAGGCAATCAGTTATCTCAGATGCTAGACAGAGAAATTTGCCATGACCAATCCAGCATTGCTGGCAATTCTACTGGGTAGGGAAAAACCTGAAATGGCTGTGTTTAGATAGCAGGGTTTAAAAATGATAAAGACAGAGATTATGCAATTAAAATTCAAGAGATACAGAAGGTGACATGGTTGGAAGACAAGCTAGGGAAACTGTTCTAAGTGTAGCATACTAGGCAGTATGGGATGCACTCATTTGTATCCTTGGTTGTGCACCTCTTAAAGGAATTTGTGTAAGCTGGTTCCTCATTGTTTTGGTTTCTAAACAGTTGAGGAGTCTCATAACAATCAAATTAAAAGGCTTATTCACTTGTTCTCTACCACCTGCAGCAGGTTATCTGAATGATTCCTAATCCAACTGAGCCAAAATATACCAGGTTAGGTTAATAGTTAAAAGTTTTAAAATGTACACCATTGCTAACCTGAAGTGGCAGGAGGCAGTTATAAAAGCAGCAGAAAGGGAGATCTGAATGGATGGTAATCTCTAGCAAAGATGCTGATGGCAAACAACTGGATATAGAATCACAGAATCACAGAATCAACTAGGTTGGAAATGACCTTGAAGATCATCTAGTCCAACCATTAACCGAACACTGACAGTTCCCATCTACACCATATCTCTCAGCGCTATGTTGACCCTACTCTTAAACACCTCCAGGGATGGGGACTCCACCACCTCCCTGGGCAATCCATTCCACTGCCTAATAACCCGTTCTGTAAAGAAATACTTCCTGACATCTAGTCTAAACCTTCCCTGGTGCAACTTGAGGCCATTGCCTCTTGTCCTATCGCTTGTTACTTGGTTAAAGAGACTCATCCCCAGCTCTCTGCAACCTCCTTTCAGGTAGTTGTAGAGGGCGATGAGGTCTCCCCTCAGCCTCCTCTTCTCCAGACTAAACAACCCCAGTTCCCTCAGCCGCTCCTCATATGACATGTGCTCCAGACCCTTCACCAGCTTCGTTGCCCTTCTCTGGACACGCTCGAGTAATTCCATGTCCTTTTTGTAGTGAGGGGCCCAAAACTGAACACAGGAATCGAGGTGTGGCCTCACCAGTGCCGAGTACAGCGGTAAGATCACTTCCCTGTCCTTGCTGGCCACGCTATTTCTGATACAGGCCAGGATGCCATTGGCCGCCTTGGCCACCTGGGCACACTGCTGGCTCATGTTCAGCCGGCTGTCAATCAACACCCCCAGGTCCCTCTCTGACTGGCAGCTCTAAGGATATAGGCTGATATAGGCTGTAAAGATAAGATATAGGCTGTAAAAGGAACCCTACTGCTGTAGGAATAAAATACATGAATATACCCCAACTTAATCACAAACACCAAACCCCACTGAGTTCATTGATCTGTACAAGTTTTCACAGCTGTAATTTTTCATCTTTTTTCCTTAATATCCTAACAGATTTTTCAGTATGTGTCTCTAAATCATTATGTAATCACTGCAATTACATCTTTTTTAAGTTATTCACCACATACCTGAACAATACAGATGCATAAAAATTCCAGTATTGTTACCCATCTTTCTGTAGTATTAAAAGAATTTCTTGAGCATTTTTGTGCTTTCCTAATTAAAAGAAGATTGTAGATGTCCTGATACAAAAAAGTACTCCCACAGAAAGAGAATAGTAGACTTTCTAGTGCCTTTCCATTTTTTGTAAGAAATAATGGAGGGAGAATTGCATTTTAAAATCATCCTTCTCTCAACAACAAATTTATGAATTGTAATTAGACTAAGTTCTTCAAAGCTTTACCAGTTTAATACTTTCTCAGGCTTTCTTTAAAACTAGTTACCTCTAAGGACAATGCAGAGAGGGTTTTGTTGTTTTGTTTTGGTTTGGTTTGGTTTTTTTTTTTCTGAATAATAGACACCTCTTTCAGACTGTAAAGAATCAGTGTTGACAATCCTTTAATTATCAAGGCCTTCAAGGGATTTACAAAGCCCTATTGGCTGTTTTTTTACAGCTAATTGCGGCTGTGTTTTCCCCCCTTTCAGTTTTGTTTTTCTTTCAACACGGTGAAAAGAACAGTCACAAAGTTATCTAGGATCCTAGTCAAGGACCTGCATCCTTGAGAAGCAGTACAATTTGGAGAAGTGAATTAAAAGTCAAAATTAGCTGTGCCTAGTCCCTAATTGCATCTACCAGTTAGTCATCTCATGGTCTTGGCTGAGCTTTTTTCACCCTTCTGCCTCAAGTTGTATGTATAACATTTCCCTGTTGCTGTTTCTGGGACAGAGAATGCTTATGTTGTGATCCTACACAGTGCTTTGAATATGCAGTGTGCTATGTAAATTACATATATTTTTAGAGTTTCAAAGAACTTCTGTAGTTAGAACATATTGAACATAACTCTGAATTAAAAGAGCTTCCTAGTGATGGGATCATCCACTGAACTTGTCACTTAAAAAACTGCACCCCTGAAGATTTAGGAAATTAAGGAAACTATTAAGGATCCTACAGTACTCAAGGTAAATGGCTGAGAATTTCTCTACTGACTTCAAATGGGAAAAGGGCCAAAGTGTAACTGAATTCCTTCAGATTTGAAAACCATTGTTTTAAACACTGACTTCTTATCAAGACATGATGCTTACATAGCATTTTCCTAGGTACACTGGCTAAAAAAAAAAAAAATCTGGATAGGGAAATATTTATTAAATTTTATTTGAATCAGTTTTGCATATATTTTAATACAAGTAGGAAAACTAAGTCCTTCTATGATCAGCAGTTGTCTCAAAGAGACAGTGATTTTTGTTAAAGACAATAAGCTGGTTATCAGGTTCAAATCAAACCTATGTGATTATTAAAAATTGTATTTGACAATGAGGTATGGTTCAACCAAACTGAATGAAGCAGGCAAGTGAATAAAACACATTAGAATAGGAGAAAACTAGACTTTATCCTTATATTTGCCATGGGCCTATTACGGAATCTTCATTTCAGTACCTGATGGTATTATTTTTTCCCTTTGTCGGTATAGTGGGATTACTGTTACATATATCCATCAAATTAGCAAAACTATTTGTGATATAAAAAGGCTTACAGGAAGTAAGGTATACAGGACATTTAAAAACTATAACCATGCCTTCTGTCATGCTTAAAAAAAGGAGGACTTGCATTTCTCTTTGTTGTGTGACCTTCTCTAGAGGGCAGGAAAAGATGAGTAATATAAACAGTCTTCATTGTCATAGGCAATTAATACCATACTTTCTCATTTGTTATCAAACTTTTCATCACAGGGAGAAAGAAGAGGGAAGGGAACAGAGGGGGAAGAAAAAAGAGATGTCTGTTGAATAATTTCTAAATATCAACACTAAACTACAGCTACAGGCAAAGTACAAGAGTACTCTGCAAAGAGCTGGTGTGCAGCACAATTATTTTGGAAAAGAAAATTGGAGAAGATAAACACAAACTTGTGAATTCTCTTACAGCAGGAAAACCGGAATTTTACAACATTTACCAAAGAAAGACCTCTTTTGAGTTACAACACAAGAAACTTCACAAATATCAATTAAATCTACCCTGAACCAAGAAAGGGTTGTGTCATCACTGGGTGGATTCTGTTATTCTATTCTTTAGAAGTCAGTGCTGTCTGGTAAAAAAAATCCAAGCAGAAAGCAAAGCTCAATAGAAATATTAGTTAAGTGGGAATTGTGTTCACTTGTTTTCCAGTGTGTAAATTCATCTCCTTTCAGTTAACAGTTGTGCTTATGAACTGAAGGGAAATGAATGTATTTGCAGGTGATTTGCTAACACTTCTGGCAATATATTCACCTTCTTCATCAACTATGCCAAAATTTAAAAAAAATGAAAAATCCTTATCTGCCTTTAAAATCCTTCCTCCCTCTTCTTTCCCTATTTGTTAGTGCCAGTAAAATTACCATCCTGACCATTCTGGCAGTTGCAAGAAAGGTATGTATATCTAGGATAAATTTCTTCCTTACCGTTTCTTACTCATGTTCCACTCACAAAATATGCAACAAACATATTGCAAAGCATGTAATTGTTAATATGTAATATTATCAATGAAAACTATTGCTACACATATTAGTAAGTATTTACACAAGGGTTTCAAGAAATAGGTTTGTGACTGTAAACAAATTATGAGGGAATCTGTCTATGTCTGCAGTACAACAGGCAATGGTTGACAAAATAAATGTATGCCTAATGATAGATATAGATATATAAAGACAGCAACATATTCTGCCTGTTATTTAGATGTTTCTGTCCTAAAAATACTCGTAACCTTTGAAATGTTGAGCAGAATAAAAATAATAATTAAAATAAAATCCCAAACTGTGAGGCATTTTCTTTTCAATGTAATTAATATTTTCTCTTTTACTACTCAGGAAAATCTTGTCATTACACAAGAAAACAAACAAAAAACCAAAACCATGGTTTTATGAGACACTTTTACTTTCCAATTTCACTATCCTAAGAACTGAAAGCAAATTTCAGTCATTGGAAAGGCTCTCACAGGCTTTCTCAAGGCAGATTCATTGCAGTGTGAAACCTGATTCTTTTCAGCATACCAATGTGTGTTTTGTAAAAGTGTATACTAAATGTCTTCTCAGGTAAGGAAAGGTAAGTATGATGTTAAATACTGTGCTGGCCAATTGGAGGATATGAGACTTTATGATATTATAAATTCACATTTGTAAGCTTGAAAGGTTTTCATATTTAATTTGTGAAAGAGGAGTTTAGTCTTCTACTAGTCATTTACACAAGTCTTCTGCACAAGAAATTGTCATTTCAAAGGCTGCTCCTGCCTTTGGGGTAACATATTTACTAATTCTATAATAAATTTTTTTTAAAAAATAGTAATATGATAGTTTATTTCCATGAATATTACTGATCAGAATGATGTATATTAACTGTATAACTTGTGTTCTTTTCCTGAGTCTTCTTTTTAAATCTGTTTATCTTCCTCCCCCATTGCCTCAAATCAGTAGAAAAAAAATCTAATTATACATTGGTATTCTGTCCACATCTAAATTCTGTAAAGGTCACATATCCCATAAAAAGGGATTATAAACAGTGCAGGAAATAATGATCCATGCTAGCACTTAAAAGAATAAGTAAAGCAAAGGAATAGAGAAAAAAAAAACAAACGACCCAAACAAAAACAAAAAACATGAAAATAAAAGTAATTTTCCCAGTTTTACCTTGAAGAGCTCCCAGAATTTACAGTGCATAAAAATTCAGGTAACTCAATTTATTAAGATAAGCTTTGGAAAGAGTTTGATTCATCCACTATTTCTTATATTCAGGTTTGACTTTTACAGAGAACAGTACAGAAGAAAACTATGACCTTTAGGACTGTATATAAAGAATCAATATTTTTAAGTTTTGTGAGTGTCTGAATGCTTTGGGAGTCTGTTGGGATGGTTACGTGTTGATTTCAAGAGGCAGAAAAAATAATTACATTTAGCCACCTGATACAGTCTGCACTGGTCTTCACCTTCTTGCAGGTCCCTTTAGTAGGCTTCAAAACTGGTTGTGACTGACCAGCATTTGCTCCAAAGAGTACTCAGGAAGGTTGGTCATTTGGCGAGACTGAATATGAAGTCATGTTCATGCATGGAGTCCACAGATCTTCACAAGTGTCTTACTCAGAAGTACGGAGATCACATGAAGTATGATTTTTAGTTGAAGCCTGACTGTGGAGATAGCATTTTCCCACTTTTTCTGCATGAGAACACCAAAGATGCAAAATGCTTCCAGTCCTTAAAATTAGGTTTTACAAAATCATAAAATTAAATAATTATAAAATTATAACTCTCTATTTATAGAAATTCAGATTTTTTTTTGCAAGGAGTTAAAAAATAAACATGTAAAAAACAATATTCTACTTGCTTACTGTATTCTGGCACAACAGGCCCTATCCATTAGTACTCCTTCATCATGTGACAACTTTTGCAGCAAGTCTCTTAAATCAGACTCTGCAATTTCCCCTGGATGCGGATGAAAAGCCTCCTCCTTTCCAGCATCTTTGAGACTGTGTCCCAGGAACAAGCTGCTTGCTTCTTACAGAAACTCCTCTCTGAAGTTCTGCAGACTGAATGTAGTCAAGCACTCTCTGGGAACACCCAGTCTCCCCACCCACCAGAAGATGCTGCCCAACCCAAAGTACCAAAGGGAGGATGGCAACATGGCAGACAATTCCCCTTCTCTTTAATCTACCATACCCTTTTCAACTAGAGTGTACAACATACAATATCTATACAAGCTAGAAATCTGCAGCATCCATCACTAGCTTTGGTTTAGCATTCCTTGTTGAAGGGGAATAATACACTTCAATAACAGAAGTTTGAGGAGCTGTTTGGTTACATTGTGGCCTCATCTTACAACAGGTCAAGTTTTAATAGAGATGAGAAATTAATGATAAAGTGTTTCCTTGGGGAAAGAGGAATAAGTAAGTTCAGACCATCCATTTACTCAAATGTAGCTGATGAAAGTGAGGTAGTACACAAGGCATTGTTCACAACATGTCCTAGAGAAAGACTTCTAGCCAAAGAAGGTGGAGGACAAACCCCAGTGTGTAAAGGGAGTGTTATTTCCTATTCCTTATACCAGCCTTCCAGTCTTATAGCAGCCTTCTATTACCTAACATGGGCTGACAAGAAAGATGGAGAGGGACTTTTTACAAGGGCATGTAGTGACAGGACAAGGGGTAATGGCTTTAAACTGAAAGAGGATAGATTCAGATTACATATAAGGAAGAAATTCTTTACTGTGAGGGTGGTGAGGCACTGGAACAGGTTGCTGAAGTGCTAAGGCTTGTACAACAGGCCCAAGCCAGAGTTGACCTATAGATGAATCCTGTATATTTTATAACTGATAATCATTGTGCTAGTAGGTATTGTACTAAGTTATAACAACCCACTTTTGCTGGTGTAAAAAGTGCTAAAGCATTGAAATACTGCAGCCTGAACAACAGGCCCCGAGCCGAAGCTGCTAATTTAGCATGTAGTCATTAATAAAATATGTAAACTCGCTAGTGAAAGACAAAATATAATCAGTAGTGAGGAGAGAATGTATCCAACTTTCCTTTCTCAGCCTTGTTCAAGGCTGAGAACCCAAGTGTTTGGCCTTGTTAGAAACTCCCTTGGTTCCCCCCACCGAGCCCTGGCCAGGCTTTGGGTGGAATCCAACAGGAGAATGAAACCAGAAATTTTCCACTCAAAACAAAGGTGCCAGCTATTCTGGCTTGTCGATCTCTGGTATATAAGGCTGGGCCCGTTTGCGGCGACTTTGGATGCCTCACCTATGGGTGGACGCACCGCGTAGGATTTCCCACTTGCCGGGACAGGCTCTCCAAATCCTCGCTGTAACCGGGGCTCCCCAGCGACTGCGGATCTGGATGATGGTAACATATGCAAGTGGTGATGGATCTTTCTTAATCACTGTTCTCTCTCTCATGTAGTAATGATTTGATGCATTACTCTGTATTTCCTTGGTTGTTGCTTTAAGTGCACTATTCTGTCTTTTCTTACTGCATGTTTTCCGTATTATGCTGTTACATTATTTGGTTATCACCAGTAAAATACGCCTGCTCTTTTCACTCTGGTGTCCAAGTTTAATTGGTATCCCTAATCAGCAAAACAGTTGCCCAGAGAAGCTGTGGATGTCCCCTCCCTGGAAGTGTTCAAGGCCAGGTTGGACGGGGCTTTGAGCAACCTGATCTTGTGGAAGGTGTCCCTGCCCATGACAGGGGGGTTGGAACTTGATGATTTTTAAGGTCCCTTCTTACCTAAACCATTCTATGATTCTATGATTCAGCATGGGATGTGGTAACCGAACAGAAAGCAACTGTTTTGTTTTGTTTGTTTTGGATTTTTTGCGTGAATAAATGCAGACAGGTAGAGTGGCCCGTCATACTCCGTGCAGTCTTCTTGTAACTCTCCCCAGGAGAAAAAGCAGAATTCATCCCAGGTTGGTTTGCACAGCATATGTAGCACCTGGAAAATAATCCATTTCACTAAGAAATTCTGCATTACCTTCATATGCATGGGGGCTGTTTTGACACTCAGGCAATCAATCCTGTTTCCTCCCTCTCTCATCCTACGTGACACACATCTAAGCACCTTTGTCAGTCACTGCCAGCAGCAGTAGGAATAGTTATTACAGTGTCTATTCTGCCCAGCCAATTCCTGGCCCCTCCTTCCCACAACAGAGTTACCATCATCTGTTGAACGGTTAGTGATCAGTTTGAATAATACAGGCAGGAAACACTGTTCAGCATGCCTGGCAAAACAGGTTCATTTATCTATATATTCTTCCCTGTGCAGAAAATTAAATGCCATCTCTCCCACCCTTCTCCCTGGAACCTATAATGACTAGATGCTGGTTGCTGCCTATGCAGTGATGAATCAATTCATACACTTTCTGCTCCTTCACAGTGACAGCATGAATTAAACATAAATACAAGACAGGGACCTGCTGCTTAGTACTGACCAGCACTGGCTGCAGCTCTGTGTTTACAGCCACCATACTCACTGCCTTCTGTGCCTGGGTTTAGTACTGGAGGAATGTTCAGAGTACTGCTAGGGTTGCTTTTAATGCTTATGCTTAAGAACAATCCAGTCTAATAGACTGCTGCTTCATGGGAGCTGGAGATTTTCAGCCTCTTGGCAATCTGCAAGTGTTCACAAAAAGTGTTCACCAAACAAGCAGCACTCTCAGACAGTGAAATCAGTATTCAGAGTATTTGTTCTAAGCTAGCTCATGAGCCAGAGTAGACTTTCCACTCACTTCTAATAGAGGGGCTCCAAAGCAGAGGATAGTGGTGGGGGACCCTCCCTTCACTCCATTCCTAGGATATTATCTCCCAGCTGCAAAATTAAACTCCTGAAATACCAGGAAGGTACTCCCAGTAGAGGTCTACTGAAGCTCTGTTTCAGTCAGTTTCCTGTTAGGTTCTTTCTGACCAAAGGGAATAGGTGCTTACCAGAAGTCAGATGGCAATAAGCCTGTGAGGTCACACAGTTGATCCAAATGTGCCAGGATAGGTCATTCCTAAGGCACCAGACAGCAGAAGGAGAAAAAGGCCAGTAGTGTTAGAGGATCTGTTGTACAAGCTGTCTCAATAAGAAGATTTTTCTTTCTGCACAAGTTTGACTTTGAGAATGCATAAAAGCCAAAGGAAGACATTTCAGATGTGGGCTTCCTGACTGATCTGTAGCTGTCTGACATGGATAACCTCTAGAAAGTTGAAGCAAATAGCATCTGATAGGGTGCCCATTGTTGTCTGAGAGCCAGTGTCACCTCTTCTCAGAGTCAGAAGAATGACTGCTTTCTCCTCCTCAAGTCACTGCAGGTTCTCTCACATTTGGAAATGTCAATATTTCAATAATCTGTGTTAATAAGGTGGACTAGCAGTGGCCCTTCATTTCAGCTGCTGGCAGTAAATTCCACAGATTCTTCACTGGACCAAGATGACCCTTGGCTCCAGATCTACCATAAAAGCTTGCTAACTTGCTTATCACAAAACTTTTCATTATGGCTGCAGCCTGAAATGCCTAGGAAGTCCTTGGGATTTTTCCCCCATTGTTTCATGTAAAAAATAAAAAATTTATCTCTTCCAGATGTAGAACTTCAACCTCCCTTGGACCAAGATCTCCAGTTCCATTCAGAATGGACAGATAGGAACTAAAAACCTAAAGAGAAATATCTTCATATATGGTTGAAGTATTGCCCTATATACACCAAAAAGCATGTAAGGCTCCTGTATGCCAGATCAATTCTACAGTGTGGGAGACATTGGTCTGTCAGCCTTGCACAGCCTCTGAATCATCAGCTAGGCTTTGATGAGAAACAGGACTTGGGAGAAAGATAAGAAACTGCTGAGTTGTGCCAAGGTGTTAGGGGAAAACAACGGACAGCTGCAACACTGAACTGTGGAAAAGTACTGAACTGTGAGAAGTTACCGCTGCGTGAACAGCACGTGAACAAGAAGTTGATTGGTCTGCACAGCGCGTGTTAGAGTGGTCTTATGCTGACAGGAGAAAAGGCTGATAACAGTCTAGTTGCTGATTTGCTAATTATGAAGTAAGAGCTTTGGCAAGAGCATAAGTATGTACTATTGGAAAAATAAATGGCTTTGCTTGATATAACTCTCATAGAGTTGTGCAAGTTCCATATCCTCCTGCAACACTGCAGTACAGTGTAAATATAAACTTTAGTTTGGTCCAGAGATTCTCAGACTCAGTTAAAAGTTTGCATTGACTTAGTTGTCCCAGTTGAAAGAGTCTCAGGCATATCATTAGCAGTAGTGGTCAGCCATATTGGCTGTGATCAGTGAAGTACAAAATGTTCTTACCACACTTAAGTATTATGAGGGGATTTTTGGTAGTGGTGGTCATTTCAATAACAACAGCTGCAATTAAAAACCACAGAATGAATACTTAGACTTTATTTACCTAAAGGCATACAATGAAATCTAGACTGAAGAACCCAAAGGTCATATCCCTATATCTGAATTTGATGTTATAAAACTGACATATATGGAAATATGTTCAAATTATTTAATAAGTGATCAGTGGAAAAATATGTGAAATGAAATGGCACTTGCCTGTCCTCCATTAGTATCCTGTTTATCCTGTGAAATGCTAAGGTAGATGACCCTTGACCCAATCCTACCCAGAACAGTTCTATGTTTACTGTAAGTGGACTCTCTAAACAGAAGCCTGATATGAAGTTTTAGGTATAATGAAAGTAGACAACCCTTTGAAGATCAGATTTACAACTAGCATTTAACAGATTGGAAATCCTTGGGAATCTTAATGTATGTACTGTAATGTATATATTGTAATAGAGCAAATTGAACCCAACAGCAGCCTCAGCTCACACAGAAAGTCTTTAGTTGTTGCTAAAATAGTGAGTCAGTTCATTTGCAGCTTGAACAACAGAACCTAGAATTCTTCTTCTCTTCACATCCTTTGCCCATGTTTACAGTGAGGACATACAGGCTCAGAAAAGCTCACAAACTGCTATACTCTAGGGAGTTGCCCTTAATAAAATAATCTATTTGTATTTTTTTATCACTGTGCTTATGCTTATTTTCAACATTTGATCAGACATACTAAAGAGCAGGGGAAAGCCTCTCAGTTAAGGTGAAAATGTCACAGTGATGCTGGTCATGTTATAAGGTGCATTACACTAAATATTTAAATTAACATGACCATAAAACAGCTTGTCCAAAATAAGAGAAGTTTTAGTCCTTCATAACCATGGTAAATATAACTGGAAAAATCTGTAATAGCTCAGTTAACAAAGATAATCAAAACAAAATGAAAACTGTTCAGGAATCACCTGTAGTTACTCAGACAATAAAATTTCTTTAACTGACTAACATACAAAAAAATTTCCAGCTACCATGATACATCTTTCGTTCCCTAACTCCAGCAATTACATGTGTACATCCAGGTTAACTTGCAGCAGTCTCTTATAAGATACCCAAGGCAGAAATTTAGCATATTCTTCTGGAAACATCCTGATATGCTGTAACTACTTTGACATCACATACATATCACAACCATGGACAATAAAGCTCAGACATAAAATGTACACAGTAAAACCAGAGAGCACCAAATAAAACAATAAAAAATAACACTGTTTGTCAGTGCAGGAGAAAATGAAAATATCTCCAAAGTAGGAAGTATCTTCTCCTTCTCCAGGTTATTGCAATTAGTAGGGATGTGAAAGCAACAACTTCAGCATTGCAAAAGTATTAGTTTTCACACTTCAACACTGTCCTCAGGAACTAACAAAGAGCAAGTCTGACTTTGAAAAATTTGCTTTAGCAAGCTGTTAGTGTTCTGCACCATCTATAAACTGTGCTTGCTTTAAGTAGTGGCATATGTTCTGATAACCACAAGCTATTGGAAATCTATATTTAAAATTAATACTTGCAGAAACAACATAAAGCTTTCCATGGTTTGGGAAATTTAATTTTAAACTACATACTGACAATGATTATAAATTTCTCTATGTACTCTTTGGAGTGTTTCAGTTCATGTTAAAACTGTTTAGAATTTGAAATTTTACAAACTTAAAGGAAAACCACTACTAAGCTAATGCTGACCTGACTGAAACTGGCATGACTGTAGAGAATCAATGTAATTGCTATCCTGATTTTCAGCATTCTGGAACTGTTTTTACTCTATGCACAAAACCAGCTGGAAATACATTTTGTTCATAGACTGTGCTATAAAGTACCATTAAGAGTATTTCTTACCTCTAGAACTTTCAAGAGAAAGGAGTTTATGGAAAAAGACCATTTTAAAATGTATCTAAGTTTCTCACTGTGTTTATCATAAAGCATTTTTTATTATATTCATACAAGCAGTGTTATTGTATTTTATGCTAGATTCACACTGTCATGCTGCAGAACTGCATAAACAGACATTGCAAGTATATTTTCAAGTCATGTTTCCATAAAAGTATTAGTAGCAATCAAAATACATGCTATACTGCATACTACCAACTATATTCTATATCAAGTCATCATAACAAAAGTATGAAAGACATTTAAAATGTAGTTACAAGGTAGAAGATGAAAAAACATTTCTTTCAAGTATGGAAATTTCAGATAGACCTAGCCAGTCCTGTTGGATAGTTTCTCTCTCTTCAATGTGTAGAACCTATCTTCAAGAAGTTGAAGTCAGAGGACAGTTGTTATTTACAGACAAAAGGAGGCAACTTGATATTCCAGAAGAAATACATGTACCATTTTTCTGCAAATCATCTTAAGGAACTGAAGTGAAATATTGGTAGTAGCTAGCAATGAGGAAAGGGGTACAGAACAGTAATAAGCTTGAAATTCTTTGTGGCAGGTGCATCCACCCAGTGAAAGCAAAGCTTCTTGGCTGCTGAAGTGTGGCAGCTCCTGGCTGTCTTCGTTTTCAAGGTCTTGCGGTAGTTGAGACCTTTGACCAATGGGAGCCGCTATTAACTACAGGTCAGATTCGGCCTGGGTATAAATGGAGTCCCCTGGGGGAGCCATTTCGAGCTTGTCCCCCTGGAGCTGCACACTGGAGTTGAGGACTCTCCCCTTGGGTTCGGGACGCCGCCCAAGGAAACTCCTCGAGGTGCCTTGGGTTGGGACGCTGCCCCGAGCAGGTCCTCAAGGTTGAGAGCCCTCACTTGTCAGGTGAGTGATAGAGCGTTTTGGGTTGTCGTTAAACCCTAGGGAGTGAAGTTTTGTTTGCGTTTGGGGTTGCCGTTAAACCCCTAGGGTGTGAGGCTTTGTTTTATGTTTCAGGTCCCCGTTAAACCCCAGGAAGTGAAGTTTGTGTTTGGGGTTGCCATTAAACCCCTGGGGAGTGGGGCTTTGTAAAGTGTTTTGGGTTGTTGTTAAACCCCAGAAAGTTATTCTGTTCTCCTCTTGCGGACATTCGAATCTGTAACTTACGGAGAGCTGGTTGGTTGTTTTATTAAAAAATAAATTTATTAATTTTTTTAAAATTGGTGGTGGGTTGCTCATTTGGAAGCCTCCGTAACATTCTTACTTGAGATGTCTACACTACATCCTTGTCTCAAGGATCACCTTGTCCCCCACATAACTAGTATATGTGTAACAAAGAAATCCTAGAAGATACAAAATTTAAAAAAAAGGGACATGTACCGACTTGTTAATAATGTGAGGTTTCAGACTACTGTGGATGAAAGTACTAGCTGGGTGAATCAGATATTTCCGTAATAATATAGTATCAGGAAAGTATCTAGATGTTTGTAAATTAACAGTAGAGGAGATTGCTATGGAATAAAATACAGTGGACCTGTATCCTACTGTTTTATTCTGCAGGCTTCATGGTATGATGGGTCAGGATGCCTCTTCCATCTGAGAATGCATTATTTACCTACTGCATAATATGTTGTTTCTGTATTGGAGGTATTTACAACATGAAAACACTTACCCTGCCTTTTCTTTCCCAGCATATACAACTCAAAAAAATGCTTTTGGGGATGGGGGGATATTTTAAAATTGCTTTCAACTATAACTCTCATTGACATACACGCAAAACATGTAGATACACAGATGCTCAGCTCTCACAGAAACATTTAAAACAGTAAATCTATATAAGTAATTACTCATTAGAATGAAAAATGATCTTTTATATAATTTAATTACTGGAATAAAATTTTCTTGATAAGAAGTGTCTGACAGCTTGCAGCATTACTTTTACAGGTATTTGTCCCAGAGGCTGCAAAATGCTAACTCTCCTGTTAACTCACTGTATACCTCACAATGGATTAAAATGGCTAGAAATACTTGAGCACTGCCTCAAATCTGGGTAAAGGTTAATGATGCAGCTGTAAAGACAGCATTACCAAGAACAGAACAGTGCATTTATGGGTAATTGATTCAATAACTATTAGCCTGGATATAGATGAACAATATTTGTTAGTGATTATCCACTTGTATTAATTTGGAAATATAGGTCATATGATCTCTCTTTTCAGCCTTTTCTTTGACCAGAATTTAGGATATTATTGGACTCACCTGTGTATTTTCATTCCTGGTAAACCTTTTGCATGTGTTCTAATTATCCAGAATGGGAAGGTTTTTGGTGTTTGAATGACAAAGCTAATCTTGACAAGCCATCTGAATAATCAACTAATGAAGAACTTCTGAGCTTGATAACAAGTGTGGGCAGATAACAGAAGAGCCCACCTCTGTGTTTTCTTGATAGCTAGAAATGGAAAATCAAGTGTGGTGCAAAGATATCATATGAGAGGAAGAAGATCTGTTAAAAATGTGAAATTTCATCCATACAAATACTGATGAAACTTGCACACTCTGAAGATAATGGTTATGCTCCCATTCAGTTGTGCATAGGGGCTTTCTGCTTTGCTTAGTGTCCTTGAAATAAAGGTAATTGGTTTTTTACCCTCCTGTGAGCATAATGTGGGATATGAATGCTCTCACCCCATAGGGAGAATGAATCACACACTAATTGTATTGGCAAATCAGAATCAAATTGTGTTAATACATCCAAGGCTAGTAACAGGCTTCATCTATTAAAAAAGCTCTGTTGCTCTTATCTGTCCAAACACAGAATTTTCCTTGACCTGGAATATCATGTCAATACTTTAAATATAACAGTCAGATGATGAATGAAGTTTATACAGTATTTTAGTAATCTCATAAAAAAAAAAAAAAAGGATGCACATTTTCAGGACCTGTTATGACCTCTTTGATGGGGACAATTTCTGTTTCACTGTTGCATCTAGCAAATTCTGTTTCATGACTACTATAAGGGATTACATTATTTCTGAAAATAATGTCATGTGAGTTATTTTATAACTTGATTTTTCATTGGCAATGCTGCAATTGCTAGCTTTTGTTTTGTGGGGTTCTTGGAGTTGTTTATTTATATTTTTCTTTTTCTATTCTGTCTCTAACATACTGCAGTGGAGTGGGAGGAAACATAAAATAATTTTACGTTCTCCTTGATCTTGTAAATGTAAAAGTAGTAGTTTTACTTAATCCCTGACTCGATAAATAAATAAAAATTATCCTTTCATTTATTCATTTTTAAAAAAGCATTGTTCTGGGCTCATTGTGGATGAGATAAAGAAAGATCTCATTTGTAAAGCTATCTAGGTTCAGAGATGTATGCTCTAAGAACGTGGCAATAATAAGGAACAGGATGAGCACAGTATTGCTGTAGTTCAGAACACAAACACAGAGTTTGTGTTAAAGATAAGATATAGATATACTTTATTGCCAGAAGTGAAAGTAGAGGAACTTCACCTCAGAGCCATGAAAAAGATTCTGGAAGTTACTCAGATGTACATGAAAAAAATCCACAACAAATTATTTCAAATTTAACATTTAAAGTTTGCTCCTAATGTTAGTCATAGAATGCTTGATGTAGTTTATGACTTATGAATAACTTCATTCTGAAAAATACTTAACAGAGCTCCAGAAACATGCTGTTCAGATTCTGATCCTACCACCAAGTGAGAAACTGCGTTGCTCAGTACCAGTCAAATTCAAACTCTACATATAGAGCAAACATGCTCCATTAAGACAGAACATGTATTAAGTGATATGTGTGTGCACTTCTAAATCCATTTTTATTTTAGTTACTGGTAGTAAGCATGTATCTACATCTCCCCTCTAACAAAATTTGAAGGTTTTTTTCCATCAGAAGAGTGAATTTTTCTATGTAATTGCATCTAAGTCATATGTAGTGAAATAGAATAGAAAGAACCTGAATCTCTTACCACCATGATATTCTGCCTCAAGTAAACAATTACACTACAATGAATTCAACACACTGTCATTTTGGTTTAGTAGTACTTTGTGTACATTCTATCAATTCATCTAACTGCACACACAGGAGAGATGCAAAATTGTTCTATGTTTCTTCGAGGCAGTGAATCTATTGTAGATTAATACTTCCATGTCACATGATCAAAAGTTAAATACTGTGATTCTTCTCTAATTTTGTGATTGTACATCAAAGCTGTATGGGAAACATAAGTTACTAAGTAACAGCAAATGGGTTATTTCCATGATGAGGACTGTTCTTGTCACCTTTAGCAGTGCCACCAAATGGTGAGAAAAAATAGTAAAATAGATCACTGAAGTCATCTGCTTGGACAGGGACCAATATCCTTTGACTATACTCTCTGGAGGATACTGAGAAACTTTAATCAATCAAACCTCTCTCCAAGTTTAGGAAAAAAAAAAAAAAAAACTCATCTCTCTATTAAGGGTCTCTGAGGATTTCCAACCTCTTTGGTCACAAAACTCAATGCTTAAATATCTGTCACTTATTTCAGAACAAATGTACAACTGACAAAGGAATATTTGAAAGATAACTCTCTTTACTGAAAGATAGATACCTGCACCTACTGTATTAGCTGATTTAATTATAGATGATGTACAACAAAGATCATGTCTCAAGAAGAGTAATAGAATGTCAATTAGAAATCAAAGTTGTTTTGAACTTCTGAGGGCAGGAAGGGAACAAAACCAGCCCACCACACTTAAAAAAAAAAAAAAAAAAAGAAAAAGCAGCTTCCAAATAGTCTTCAAATTTACTCCTCAAAGAAGATGTGTACCCTTGACAAAATTTGTTGTACAAAAATGCAAGTGACCTCAGGTGTCAAAATCTGGTGTTGGGAGGGAAGGGTTTGTCAGGAATGGCCCATATCGGAGAGGAAGTCAGGGGATTTTTCAATGCTCAGATACCTGAACTATCTCTGAAAGAAAAGGACAGCATGGTCTTTCAAGTGTGACACAGGCTAGCTTCTTAGGACTAGTCTGATATCTCAGTAAAGGCCTGCGATGTGCTATATAGCCATCTTCTTAGTTGAAAAACAGAAGTGACAAAGCCCTTGTATGTGGATTCTATTTCCAAACCATGTCAAAACACCTGTATAACACAAAACAAGTAAATTAGCTTTTTATGCCTTAGTCTCTCTGTAAAAAAGTTGTTTTAAAGGGAGATAAAACAAAGACCTGAATGATAGCTAAATTCCTTGCAGCCACCACAAAAAAACCACTCACTGTAGTGCTGAATAAAAATGTTATGCAGACTACCTGATAATGTTGACTAATCCGATGCCAATATCCAGCAGACACCTTACTTTCTGCAGACAAAGTACCTCCAGTCTAATTGAAGTTCCCACCTTCTGAGGAATAAATTAATTTAAGAAGTCAAAGCAAAGTATCCAGCAACTTTATTCCACTTACTTCCATTTGGGAACACCCTCGCAGGACTCTACAGGGAAGAGGCTGTGTTTTAATGTTTCTCCAACACAAAGTCTTTGTTCTGTAGCCTATTTTACACAGTCCACCTGCCATGCAAACACAGGGAAGTAGAAGGACTGCCTCCTAGCTTCACTGCAAGCACTAGCCAAGTGACTGGAAGTGTCAGTGCTTGTCAGGCATCTACACACTGCTTCTGTCCTGGCTGAAGTCTGATAAAAGCAAAACCCCTGCACTATTTGACTCTTTGGTAAGGGAAGGGTAACACCTGGCTTTACTTGCAAGTGTGTCAGCTGAGTTTAAAAAAACTGGTTTCACGGTTTATGCTAATCTTGTGTTCCCTGTCTCTCTTCTCTGTATCCAATCTCATTGTGGTTAGAAGGCAACTCTGATGTAGATGAGTGTTAATGTTTTAAAAGATCAGGATGTTGTTTTCAGGATTGAGATACATTTCATGTAAAATAATTTAAAAAAGCAACATGGACTTTCCCTTTCTTTTTGCTGCACATTAACTAGGAACAAATTTGTCCTGCTGTGTTAGTCTCAAAAGAAATGCAGTGTATTTGTTCTCTTCACACTTTTGCCTTAAAGTTGATGAGTACCAGCATAGCTCAATATTGTTATTTAAAAACATAAAATCTGAAAAGAATTAGGATTTTTATCATGACTCGAGAACTTTATATGAAAGAAACTATAGAGCATAACATTTATAGACCAGATGCAGTTACCATGTTGTCAAAAAAGAAAATTTTTTTCTTATTCAGCCCAGTTGAAATTAAAGTACTGACAGAAAGAATTTCTGCCAGGAAAGCAGAAAAGTTAATAAGGGATGATATTGAATCTGTTTTTCTGCATTTATTTTTGCTGGGTAATCCACATCTTATATTCTACATAATTTTGTTGAAACTAAATAAGGAAAATAAACCAAAATGAAATGCCAGATTTTTCTTCTGCTTTCTTTTACTTTTGTATATGTAGAATAAAGCTAGAAGTAGAGGTTGAAGTGCTGAGCAGCGTATTTTTTTGCAATAAATTTCAGGTGTGTTGCACAGCCTGAGGGGAACAGAAAAGCATTAAGATGTATTTATATTGAAAAAAGAGTGATTTTTGTAAGGTTGAGAAAGAAATCCATCATGGTCTACATACCATATCAAACGATGCTTACGACATTATTGGAGTAAATTTTTAAAAAAGTGAGTCCAGGATAGCTGACATTTGCCACAATGCCATTCTTTTGTCAGTCAAAGTGGTAGCACTATTTTCCTCTATGAAGACAAAAAAAAAAAAAAAAAACAAAAAACCAAACACCAAAAAACAGCAAACAAAGCACAGCCTCAGAAGTTGGTTCTTACAAAAGAGAAAATGTAAACTCTTGCTACAAGAAACAGAAGAACAGCCTAGAAGGGCAATGTGATAAATATCTTTCCTCTGTTAGTACATGCAATCATCTTTGCTACAAGGAATATACAAACAACTAAAAAGTCCTTTTCCCTTACCTGCTGTATTACACAACATGGAGCTATATTTGTAGTGAAGCACTTGAAAAACATGAAATGTTATGTTTTTAACCAGCTGGTCAATGCTGAGCTTCTTATAAACCGAATATCTAAAAGTATATTACCTAGCTCAATACAAAATCACTCTATAAGTAAATTTGGGTTTTTCCTCACACAGCAGTGTCAGAAAAGTTACTTGGTCTAAAAAAATCTACTTCTATATGTATTAGAATACCAGCATAAAATGCTGTTTTATTAGAATTTGTAAAGCTTTTTCCAACAACGAAAATATCTGTCATCTTTTCCTTTATGGATCAAATTCGGATAAGGTAAACTGTTCTGTAGACAAAAATTGTACAATACCACCTTCATGATAAAAAAAGCAGGAGGGTAAAAGGCAAGGAAGAAAATTAAATAAGATACATCATTGTATTTTGCTTTATTACAAACTGTGGCTATTACTAGTGGCTATTCTTGATCTGCCTACCTCACTTTTACAATACCTAACACAGTTTAGTTTCTACATGAAATAAACTGAGCATCCTTCATTTGTCTAGGAAAGTAATAGAAATAATATTGACAGCTTTTTAATAGCCAAAGAAGTAGAATCTCACAGCAGTATATAGCTTAAAGTCAAAGTCATCTTTTCACTTGTTGTTTATAGTATTCTACTTGGAAATTTCCCATTGGACATAAGGTGATAAGAAGAAGAGTTACTTTTCAATTCTATTTCTGTTTGATTTATAGTATTTTCAGTGAAAATACTGCAATCAGTAATTTAGCTAGGACAGCATATTTCTGAGAATTGCATATTCAAGATCTTTTAAAGAATTAAACAATATTGAAAGACCACAGTTTAAATATTGCTGTAATTTTGTGGGGAAAATTACATGCCTCTACTCAGCTGTTCCTGTAGTTCTATACATACACAGTATTTATATTTTAGCTCTTTGGGGCAGTTCCTAAATTTGTGTTAACTTGGGTCCATTCTACCAGTGAACCAAAGCCAGTTTACATTAGCTGAAGAAGTGACCTTCACCAAAGTGAAAAAATTTGGTAGTACTCAGTTGTGGAAAAAAAAAGACTAAATAAAGAGGCATAGCTTCAAAATGATGAAACTGCAAGAAAGATAAAGTGGTTTTGACAAAGCTTCCAACAGAGATTAAAAAATGTAAGAAAACAATTCAGCATATTAAGAGTAGCGCTAGCTGAAAGACAAATCTAAATCTTCCATCCCACAATGTATTACAATATTTCATTCTTGTTTTTATCAGAAGTCTGAAAGAAAAAATGAAAATATCAATGTTTATGAAATTAAAAGCTCCAGGCAAATTTGATTGAGTTACAGATAAATGCAAGAGATTTTTGTATCAGCCTTTTTCACAATTTTTTTTGCCATTCTTGAACTTAAATTCACAATTTCAATTTGCTGACCTGAAAATGTGTGTCCTATGATGCACAATAAGTTTTATCTGCCAGTGAAGAACGACTCAGTGCCTTTAGAGGTTTATTTCAGCCTTGGAACAACTCCAGTAGAGGACTTCCTTCAGAAAGTAATCCTAAGGGGTTTGGACTACAATTCCCTAGTTACTTAGCTTCTATAAAGTCTAACAAGGAGCTCATCTTTCATGAAAATACTTTGATTCAGGAGTTCTGGAATATTTTGTTTCCAGTAAAAATTCAGAATAATTTAGATGCAGAATAACCTAATGATGCTGTCATTGTTTAATCCCAACTGGCAAGTAAGCACCACACAGCTGCTCACTCACTCCCCCACAGTGAGATGAGGAAAGAATTGTAAAAGTGAGAAAACTCATGGACTGGTGTGGTTGTTTAGCCCCTGCCGGGGTCTGAGACCACGCGGCCGCTACCCCTCCCCCACAAAGGGAGTGAAATACAAAGCCCCAAGACTGAGATAAGGAAAGGTTTAATACAATAATGCAATAGCAACACAACAAGCAACAACAATAACAATAACAGTAATAGTGATAGCAATGAACAGAGCAAAATAGCTACCAAATACAGCGGTGAGAGGAGCAGATGTACAAAACCACGAGTGCACCGCGCTCCCGCGCCAGGAAAAATGTGACGCCCAGGATGTGACGTCCGCATGGTATCTGAATAACCCGGCTAGAGCTCCCCCCCCACTGCTGGGGAAACTTAACCCTATCCTGGTTAAACCAGGACAACTGGGATAAAGACAGTTCAATAAGTAAATCAAAAGCTGTGCACACAAGCCAAGTAAACCAAGGAACTAATTCTCCACTTCGCATCAGCAGGTAGGTGTTCAGCCATCCCCAGAAAAGCAGGGCTCCATCAAGTGGAACAGTTACTTGGGAAGACAAATGCCGTAACTCCAAATATCCCCACCTTCCTTCTTCTTCCCCCAGCTTTATATGCTGAGCATGATGTCATATGGTATGGAATATCCCTTTGGTCAGTTGGGGTCAGCTGTCCCAGCTGTGTCCCCTCCCAACTTCTTGTGCACCCCCAGCCTACTCCCTGGTGGGGTGGGGTGAGAAGCAGAAAAGGCCTTGACTCTGTGTAAGCACTGCTCAGTGGTAACAAAATCACCTCTCTGTTATCAACAGTTTTCAGCACAAATACAAAATACAGCCCCATACTAGCTACTATGATGAAAATGAACTCTGTCCCATCCAAAACCAGCACAGATGGGCATAAGAATTCATTTTGGTTTTCCAAAGAAAAAAAACACTGAATCCACCAATTATAGTTAATTATAAATTTTTGGAAAATTTAGTTTATAATCCAAAAATACTGTGTCAAAAGACTACAATATTATACATATACATACACATATATATAATATAACAGACTTCTGTATTCTTAGAGAAGCCAGGACAGGTGAGAGCAGAACTGACATCCTCGACTTCCAAAGGGCTGACTTTGACCTCTTTAGGCACCTGATTGACAGGATCCCTTGGGAGACAGTCCTGAAGGGTATAGGGGTCCAGGAAGGCTGGACACTCTTTAAGAAGGAAGTCTTAGTGGCAGAGGAGCAGGTGGTGCCCAGGTGCTGCAAGAGAAGCCGGCGACAGAGAAGACCACCCTGGATAAACAAGGAGCTTTGGCTGCAACTCAGGGAGAAAAGGAGAGTTTACAGCCTTTGGAAGAAGGGGCTAGCCACTCACAATGATTAAAAGATGCTGTGAGGCTATGCAGGGCAGAAATCAGGAGATCTAAAGCCCAGCTAGAATCTGGCTTCAGCAGTCAAAAATAACAAGAAATGTTTCTATAAGTACTTCAATAGCAAAAGAAAGACCAGGGAGAGTCTCCATCCCCCGCTAGACGCAGCAGGAAATATGGTAACGAGTGATGAGGAAAAGGCTGAGGTGCTTAATGCCTTCTTTGCCTCAGTCTTTAATAACAACACTAGTTGTATTGAGGGAATCCAGCCTCCTCAGCCAGAAGACAGAGACTGGGAGAACGACACCCCCCCCCCGCAATCCAGAAGGAGACAGTCAGTGACCTACTGCATCCCATAGACACACACAAGTCTATGGGACCGGATGGGATACACCTGAGGGTGCTGAAGGAGCTGGCTGGGGTGCTCGCCAAGCCGCTTTCCATCATTTACCAGCAGTCCTGGCTGACCGGGGAGGTCCTGACAGATTGGAAATTGGCCAATGTGATGCCCATCTATAAGAAGGGTCGGAAGGATGATCTGGGAAATTACAGGCCTGTCAGCTTGACTTCACTGCCCAGGAAGTTGATGGAGCAGCTCATCCTGAGTACCTGTACTGGGTCTGGCTGAGCTGGAATTGGTTTTCCCCTGTAGCAGCCCTCATGGTGCTGTGTTTTGTGTTGGGAGCTGGCAGGGTGTTGATAGCACACTGGTGTTGTGGCTACTGCTGAGTAGTGCTTACACAGCACCAAGGCTCTTTCTGACATTTCCCCCCCACAGTGGGACGGGGTGGGCAAGATCTTGGGAGGGGACACAACCAGGACAGCTGACCCAAACTGACCAAAGGGATATTCCATACCATATGACGTCTGCACAGTATAAAGCTGGGAGAAAGGAGGAAGGGGGTGGGGTCACCCTTGGTCCTCCGAGGCAACCACTACGCGTATCGGAGCCCTGCTTCCTGAGAAGGCCCGACATCGCCTGTTAATGGGAAGTAGAGAATAAATCTGTTTTCTTTTTTTTTGCTTCCACGCACGGAACTTTGCTTCGCTTTGCTTATATTAAAACTGCTTTTGTTTTACCCACAAGGGTTGGGGTTTTTTCCTATCTTATTTTCTTTCCCCTCTTTGCCCTGTTGAGAAAAAAAGGGGGAAGGGGGGGGAAGTTATAGAGCGACTTGGTGGGTACCTGGCATCTAGCCAAGGTTAAACCACCACAGTACCATCACACAACACATGTGCGACAACCAGATGATCAGGCCCAGTCAGCATGGGCTTATGAAAGGCAGGTCCTGCTTGACAAACCTGATCTCCTACAACAGGGCGACCTCCTTATTGGATGAGGGAAAGGCTATGGATGTTGTTTACCTTGACTTCAGTAAGGCCTTTGACACCGTTTCCCACAGCATTCTCCTGGCAAAACTGGCTGCTCAAGGCTTGGATGGGCACATGCTTTGCTGGGTAAAAAACTCACTGGATGGCTGGGCCCAAAGAGTGGTGGTGAAGGGAGTTAAATCCAGTTGGCGGCTGGTCATGAGTGGTGTCCCCCAGGGCTCGGTTTTGGGGCCACTCCTGTTTAACATCTTTATTGATGATCTAGACAAGGGGATTGAGTGCACCCTCATTAAGTTTGCAGATGACACCAAGGTGGGTGGGAGTGTTGATCTGCTCGAGGGTAGGGAGGCTCTGCAGAGAGACCTGGACAGGCTGGAGCGATGGGCTAAGGCCAACTGTAGGAGTTTCAATAAGGCCAAATGCCAGGGGCTGCACTTTGGCCACAACAACCCCCAGCAGCGCTACAGGCTTGGGAAGGAGTGGCTGGAAAGCTGCCAGTCAGAGAGGGACCTGGGGGTGTTGATTGACTGCCGGCTGAATATGAGCCAGCAGTGTGCCCAGGTGGCCAAGAAGGCCAATGGTATGCTGGCTTGTATCAGAAATAGCATGGCCAGCAGGGACAGGGAAGTGATCTTGCCCCTGTACTTGGCACCTTGATTACTGTGTTCAGTTTTGGGCCCCTCACTACAAAAAGGACATGGAATTACTCGAGTGTGTCCAGAGAAGGGCAACGAAGCTGGTGAAGGGTCTGGAGCACATGTCGTACGAGGAGCGGCTGAGGGAACTGGGGTTGTTTAGTCTGGAGAAGAGGAGGCTGAGGTGAGACCTCTTCGCCCTCTACAACTACCTGAAAGGAGGATGCAGACAGCTGGGGATGAGTCTCTTTAACCAAGTAACAAGCGATAGGACAAGAGGCAATGGCCTCAAGTTGCACCAGGGAAGGTTTAGACTAGACATTAGGAAGCATTTCTTTACAGAACGGGTTGTTAGGCATTGGAATGGGCTGCCCAGGGCAGTGGTGGAGTCCCCATCCCTGGAGGTGTTTAAGAGTCAGTTTGACATAGCGCTTAGGGATATGGTGTAGTAGAGAATGGTCAGTGTTAGGTTAATGGTTGGACTAGGTGATCTTCAAGGTCTTTTCCAACCTTGATGATTCTGTGATTCTGTGATGGAGCAGGACCACGTGTCTCAAAGGTATCACAAACTTCTGATAAGTATAAAGCAATGGTGAAGTTGCCTCAGCTACAAAAGACCTGAGCAAAAACTCTGCAAATTATATTGTAGTAAAACAATTAAAGTGATTATGATTCTACTTTAGGATTGCTGTTCTAATTTAGACAGTGAGTCATTTGAGGTAACCCAGTCAGAATAAAATTATTGTCAAACTGACAATTTGAAATAGTTCTGCATCCTTAAGGTAGTGGTTCCTTCTCTCCACATTGGAGTTTGCCTCTTTCTCCTACTACTGCTTGTGTTCTAATACAAGAGATCCCTCCACTTATGTCTAACAAAACTGCTATTTAGGGAGCTCCTTAAAAGGAAGCAATTAGTTAGACAGATTACAAGGTCTACACTTTTGCAATTTAAATGAAAAGCATAACTCTACTTTCAAAGAAAAACAAGTTTGAATTTAGACATTTAAGAAAAAATGAAATTTGAAATGCATGTGATAGATATCAAAGTCTATCCATCACCGTTCACAAATCTACATTTGCTTTTAAAATGTTAAGTCAAAAGTGTCAGAAAAGGTGTCATCCTTCAGCTATGAAAATTCTAATGGTTAGTTAATTAAAAGACACCACCATGCTTTTTGTGTTCAAATGTAGCAAATGGTTTTCTTAGTCTACATTGGCATAAATGCTATAATTCTATAGCTTTTGTTATATATTGCTGACCATTACTATGAAAGTGCCATACCCATCAAATCAACTGCTTTAGACAAGCTATTCCAGGACACCCAGCCCATGCATAAAGTATTTCCTCAGGGAAGTGTTTTGAAAAATATCTCCCTGGAAAAGAGGTTGCTTAGTACAATTCTTACAGCAACTCACAGGTTTTACATACTTGTCAAAATTCATTGCAAGATCAGAGATGTCTGTGTGAAGTTTTGAACTGACATCTGATAGATAATCTGACAGTTATGTGTATGAAATAGGGTAACAACAGCAACTTAAGAGGAACAAGAAGCACAAAACATTGGGTTTGTGTTTGCTCTCAGTAGTTTCCAGGAGTTTTGCTACACCATGACTGTCAACTTCAAACATCTGATTTTAAGACATGCTTTCACATGGATTCTCTTCAACTCACTTGGCATAGCTCAGCTCTTGCCTTGAATTGATTTTCCTGGGAAAAAATTGTTTCTTTATTTGTTAATAGCATAAACAACATAACATCATATCTCTTCTTGGGATTTTGAAGAGAAGTTTTTCATCAGTAACAGCATTTCACCAGGAATGATTAAATGAGTAAGAAGGAAAAAGTCTTTCCAAATTTCTGCATAAGGCAGAAATAATGGCAACTGGAGCCTAATTAGAAACTCATAGTTCCTTATATCTACTACTTCTCTTGCCCTGAATGCACACTACGCATAAGAAGCCAATTGTATAGTATAAAGATGAGAAACTGTCCTTATTGCCTTCCTCTGATTAAAAGAACCAAAGCTTTCATCAAAAGATAATGACCTGTATAAAACAAGAAAAAAGTGGATTTTACAGGCTTATTACATCAAATTCACAGCTGAACAAAGTGCATGGGACATAATTTGGTCTTGGTGAGTCTTCAAGAAGACCTGCATCATTCTTATAAGAAACTTTTAAGATAGTTGAGAATCTAGCAAGACTAGATTTCTTTTTTGAACTACAGCTAAATTTGACATAGAAGTTATTCAATGTGTAGGTTTGGACTAAATGACTGTTAGTCTCATCTGACCTTAAAGCCTCAGAATCTCAATACAGACTGTTCAATTTACAGTGTTGGTTATTGATCTTTAGCTAGTTAGTAGTACCTTCTAACTCCATAGCTTCTAAAATGCATCATATGAAATTTCCATGGTTTCACTAATCCTACCAGATTCTGTGGTAAAAGAACATGGGTGCAACTGATACCAGTGGTTGCTATCAGTAGTCCAGGTCTTTCCTGAAGGACCCTTCTCTGTAAGAATCCAAAGATTAGTCCCTTGTTTCATTATATATTAGCCTTAATTTACTTGATATAACTTATGTACATATATCTATACGTCATGACTGTAACTTTTTAAAATCCCTGAATAGCTGAAAAACATAGTTGCCTCTAACTTTCAATTTTGCATGTCTTCTGTCATATATATTTCAAAAAGCTAAGTAATTGTAAGAATTATCCCAAGAACTGAACTCGCTAGATGTCGTGTTAAGATAAAAACATCTCTGAAAACCATGAATTTCTCTTTACGTTTGTACAATGGTGTCTATGTTGTATTTAGGCTGTGAGATTGTATAATATTTAGATGTTTCCATTTTCATTGTAATATTGCTACCTCAGGGCCACTAAAGCTGAACATTTTTCATTACTTCACTACAAGATTTACAAGTTTCCTTTGTATCCCTTAGGAGCTGAAAATTATACTCTAAAATCTTAGCAGATACTACCAAGCATGAATTCCAGGTGATTGTCTGGGTCCACACTTTCTTCGAGGCTCCTGTGGGCTCTCCCCGCTAAGTAGCTCACAATATGTCAGATAATCCAAAGTAATGGCACTCAGTCCACACACTGTGGGTACTGCATATCAGTTGATATATGCTGACCTATTATCTCAGAAGGATGGGGATGGGAATTGCAGTTCCTGCACTTGTTCTGCACGATCTCCAGTTCTGGAGAAAGCACTGGGACCCTTTTTGTCTGGTTAAAAGATATAAGAGTTGGGTTCTTGTCTCATAGCCTCCCAACCCACAAGACACTTCAAAGGGATGTAAGATGGCTCATGGAGGTTGGAAAGACAGAGTGATGAGAGGGCAGAAAAATGAATTCGAGTATAGGAGCTGCTAGGGGGGTAGGTGTCACAGAGGTGAAACTGGAGTAGTTCATTTAATCATTCGCACTGGTCTATCAGAATACAAGACCTGCAAGCTTTCTTCCTAAAGATCCATTTCCAAATAATGTTAGGGCTTCACTTTGCAATCAAGCAAACTCAGATTAGACGGGACAGGCATTAAGACAGCTGATGTTGTTTGCACTATGTCCTATGCTGTAGCACACCACAGGTATGAAATATGATTCATCTGACATCTGTTGAAATTTGAATGCTGTGTCAGAGTTGAGACTTCAGACCAATAGATAGTAACATTGCAATGTAGACTGACCATATAAAAACCACTGTTACCTGTTGTATGCTTACTAGAGTGGTCCTTCCAGTTTACCGGTAGCAGTAATAGCTGACAGATGGCTTTAAATATAAACACCAAAGGAACTGGGCATATCTCAGTTTGGATTCAATTTGATGTATTCGTATACCAGGTAAACAGTATGGCTGTACGTTTAAACAGGATATCAGTTAGTGAATGCTAGTCCTGATGTGGCTTTTTTTTTAAAGTACGTTTTATATCAGTTGAGAGTATTATGTGGATACCTCTAAAGGATATTCACTTTGCCCTTGTCTCTTCCATATTCTTCTTTGCTGTTAATTCTGATTTGATGGTAACTTAGCATTTATAGTGCCCAACATAGAAAGGCTACACATGATTAAATATCCTTATTCTCTTTAGTGTAATAATTTCTTATATAATGTTGAAGAAACATCCATAAACAGCAAAAAAAAGGACGTCTCAGACTAACAGTGTTGCAAGATATGATCAGAGAAAAGTAAGTGAGGATCAGTGTACAAACCGTGACTCCACAAGCACCTCTGCAAATCAGGAAGCTTTTATCTTGGACTCATAGAATACTTTGGGTTGGAAGGGACCTTTAAAGGTCATCTGGTCCAACCCCCCTGCAATGATCAGAGACATCTTCAAGTAGATCAGGTTGTTCAGGGCCCCATCCAACCTGGGCTTGAAAACTTGCAAGGATAGGGCATCACCTCTTTGGGCAACCTGTTCCAGCATTTCACCACCCTCATTGTAAAAAATTTCTTCCTTATATCTAGTCTGAATATACCCTCTTTTAGTTTAAAACCATTACCTCTTGTCCTATTGCCATAGGCCCTACTAAAAAGCCTGTCCCCATCTTCCTCATAAGCCCCCTTTACATATTGAAAAGTCACAATAAGGTCTCCCCAGAGCCTTCTCTTCTCCAGGTTGAACAACCCCAACTCTTTCAGCCTATTCTCATAGGAGTGGTGTTCCATCCTTCTGATCATCTTCATGTCCCTACTCTGGATCCACTCCAACAGGTCCATCTCTTTCCTGTGCTGAGGAGTCCAGAACTGGACACAGTATTCCAGGTAGGGTCTCACTAGAGTGGAGCAGAAGCACAGAATCACCTCCCTCGACCTGCTGGCCATGCTTCTTTTGATGCAGCCCAGGATACCGTTGGCTTTCTGGGCTGTGAGCATACATTGCCAGTTCATGTCCAGCTTTTCATCCATCAGTACCCCCAAGTGCTCAACAGGGCTGTTCTCAATCCCTTCATCCCCCAGTCTGTATTGATACTGGGGGTTTCCCCAACCCAGGTGCAGGACCTTGCACTTGGCCTTGTTGAACTTCATAAGGTTCACATGGGCCCACTTCTCGAGCTTGTCCAGGTCCCTCTGAATGGCATCTCATCCCTCAGGCATGTCAACTGCACCACTCATCTTGATGTCATCTGCAAATTTGATGTGGGTGCACTCGATCCCACTGTCTATGTCACTGATGAAGATATTAAACCATACCGGTCCCAGTATGGACCCCTGAGAAACACCACGTGTCACCAATATCCATATGGGTATTGAGCCATTGACCACTACCCTCTGGATGTGACCATCTGATCAATTCCTCATCCACCAAACAGTCCTTCCATCAAATCCATGTCTCTTCAATTTAGAGAGAAGGACGTTGCGGGGGACAGTGTCAACGGCCTTACAGAAGTCCAGATAGATGACATCTGTAGCTCTTCCCTTGTCCACTGATGCAGTCAATCCATCACAGAAGACCACTAGGTTGGTCAGACAAGACTTGGCCTTGGTGAAGCCATGCTGGCTGTCTTGAATCACCTCCCTGTCCTCCATGCACCTTAGCATAGCTTCTAGGAGGATCTGTTCCATCATCTTCCCAGGCAGAGGTGAGGCTGACAGGTCAGTAGTTCCCAGAGTCCTCCTGTCTACCCTTTTTTAAAAATGGGTGCAATGTTTCCCCTTTTCCAGACACCAGGGACTTCACCTGACTGCAAATATCATGGAAAGTGCCTTGGCAGCTACATCAGCCAATTCCCTCAGGACTCTGGGATAATCTCATCAAGTCCCATAGACTTATGTATGTTCAGGTTCCTCAGGTGGTCACAAACCTGATCTTCGCTTACAGCAGAAAGGACTTTGCTCCCTCAGTCCCTGTTTTCCAGCCCATCCACTCAAGAGGTGTGGGAAAAGAGGTTGCCAGTGAAGACTGAGGAAAAAAGTTGTTGAGTGCTTCAGCCTTCTCATCCTTTTTTACCAGTTTGCCAGTCATGTCATCAGGGGGTATATGCTTTCTTTTACCTACACAACTGGGCAGTGTCCCTATATACTTCACAGGGTACCTGTCCCTGTTTCTACTGCCTGTGCATTTCATTCTTGCCTTTTAGTTTGACCAGCAAGTCTTGAATCAGTCTCTTGTCTTCATTTCTCACACCTGGGGATTGAGACCTCTTGCAATCTATGAAATAAACATCCTTATTTGCCAACTCTGTTCTGCTCCCTTGTCCCTCAGGGCAGTTTCCCAGTGTCCTATTGACTAACTCCTTGAACAGCTGGAATTTTGCTTTCCTAAAATTCAGGGTCCTGACTTTATTCTTCACCTGACCCATAACCCTCAGGACTATGAGCTCCACCAGCGCATTATCACCGCAGCCCGGGCTGTCTCCAGTCTTGATGTCACTGACCAGCTCACTTGTGTTGGTGACCATCAGGTTGAGTGTTGCATCCCCTCTGGTAGGGCTGTCTATTACCTGGTTTAAGAAGTTATCCTCAATGCACTCCAGGAGTCTCCTGGATTCGCTACAGCTCCTTGTACTACTTTTCCAGCAGATATTGGGGTGGTTGAAGTTCTCCAGCAGGATGAGAGCCTGAAAGCAGAATGCCTCCTGTAGCTGGAGTAAGAAGGCTTCATCAATAGGCTCTCCTTGATCAGGCAGCCTGTAGTAGACACCAATCACAAGGTTCCCTTTGTTGCCTCAGTCTCTAATTCTTACCCATAAGCTTTAAACCTGCTCGTGGCTATTCTTCAGAGACAGCTTTTCACAGTCTATCCATTTCTTGATGTAGGGGGCAATCCCCTCATCCCTTCTTCCTCTCCTGTCCCTTCTGAACAGTCTGTAGCCATTGATAGCCACACCCCACTCATGGGATTTGTTCCATCAAGTTTCAGTAATGGCAGCTAGGTCATAGCTTTCCAGCAGCACAGTGGCTTCCAACTCCTCCTGTTTGTTGCCCAAGCTGTGTGCATTGGTGTAGAGGCACTTCAGCTGGGTTGGACATGTTAGCTTATTAGAGGAGCACCCCTTAATTCCTTTGATGTATTTCACTGTGGTTTCCCCATTGGCTCCTATTATCTCAGCAGTTCCTGGCTCATCTCTATAAGACTTCAAGTGTGCTGTAGTGTACCCAGCACATCTCAGAAACACAGGCTGAGGGCCCTCACTAGCACTGACGTGTCATCCCACCGCTTGTCATGGGCAAGCCTGATATTGTCCCCCTGCCCCTTCAAGTTGAGTTTAAAGCTCTGTCAATGAGACCCGCTAGCTCGTGAACTAAGACCCTCTTCCTCCCTTGAGAAATGTGAATCCAATTCAATGCCAGCAGGCCTGGTGCTGTGTAGACCATCTCATTATTAAAAAACCCAAAACACTATCAGTGACACCAGCCACAGAGCCATGTATTAATAGACTGGGTCTGTCTGTTTCTTCCAATGTTGCTGCTCACAACTGAAAGGATAGAGGAAGAGGACTTACAGTTACTACAGTGACTACTATAATATCAGACCTTGTTCTGATATTACTCCACAGCCTAAAGACAAGACTCCTTCACTTTCATAGTACATGAAGAATTAATCAGCCAAATTCACCTGCGCAAAATAAGAAGCAGACCCATCTTCTTCCAATTTTAGATCCTTATTTTAAAATTGGTGAGAGTTAGAAGCCTACATACATTTGCATATCTGGGATCAAATCCAGAATGTACTCATTCAAGTGGCTCACTGGAGACCTTTTATAAATTACCTTGTGATTTTCAAAACTGCTGTAGTTCAAATATCCATAAACTGTCTCAAAACATACCATTCCAATATTGATTTTTTAAAAATTTTACAAGATATTTAAAAAGAAACTATAAAAATTTAAGACTCCAGCAAGCTCTTCTGTTTTGTGTTAATAAATCAATTCACTGTAGTTAATAACAAAATTGTTTTCGTTTTTTTTTTTCCTGTTGTTATTTTCAGTCACATTAAAAAAAACCTATATAATACACCATTGCATGTATACATTGCAGTTTTACACCAGCTTAATTTACAATTCAATCAATGTGAGCCACACCAGAGGCTGTGCTAAGCACAGCCTTTCTGGACTCATTAGAGTGGCTGCTCATTCAACAATAAGGCTTCACTTGCCAGTAGTCATTCTCTCCAAATCCTTGCAAGTCTACTGAGGATGCAGCTCTGCTAATAAGCTGCAATGGGGTCTGGCGCTTACAGCTATACCCTTTATTGTACATTATCCACCTCAAACATTGCCAAGCTGTTTAATTTTTAAGTGAAAAGTTGAGTAAATGATACATTTTCATACTGTACTTATCAGTATCCCAGATGGGAAAAATGAGTTGTCACGTATATCCAAAGAAAGGGGAATAACATGATTGTCTATACAGCTCCTTGCTGATCTTTCATCTCCATGTTTATTTTTCCATTTCTTGGTGTAAAAGAAGATACATCTCTTATCCTGAGCATAACAGAATCTTTTCAGTTATGTTTGTGATTCTTTCAAGGCCTTTGCTATGTGTAGCCATTAAAAATAATTTAATTTCAGCATTATCACTGAATTAAACATCATACTGAAAATATAACTGGAAAAAAGATATTGACTGACAAAAAGGCAACTCCGTTTTCCTTCTCACTATTCCTGTATCAAAGAGAGATGAAAACAGAACTGAGTCCCACTGCTTTTTAAGACTTATGGAGATGGTGATGGCTTCTCCTCCATACTGACATCTAACTGGAAGGCAAATTCATATTTTCAGTTCAAAGCTGGCCTGCAACAGCAAAAGCTCAAGAAACTACTTCCCCAACTGTAGACATAAAACATATTACTTTTGGTCCTCTAAATACTGGTTGATTGGCTTTTCCCCTCAGAAAAGATATACTATTTCCAGAATAACAAAGTTCATAGAATTACCAGCTATCATTGTACTTGTTGCAGTAACACCCAGCAATCCCAGGATCACACATCAACCTGATCTTTAAGATAGATCTTCAATCTTCTTCTTTTTTTAAACCAAGGATAACAAAAAAAGGTGCAAAACATGGACAAAAAAATTAGAACAATAATGTTTTTCAAAAGGGAAAAATTCACCTACAGTGGACAAAACAAAACAGATTAACACAAGTCTTCTTTCACACTTTCTATCACTTTATCACTGTAACGTGGTCCTTTTCCTTCAGTCCCAGTCTTAGTATGGTGACATTCAGCCTCTTCTTCAGTAGCAAGAAACCCTTCACAGTGCCTTCTAAGAAATGGCATTTTGTAAGCTGTGAATCCTGTCCTCCCACTCCTCTTTGAGGATTTTCAGGCTTTCCGAACTGCAGACTCCCATGTTTGCCACATCAGTCCTTCTCTGCTTGCTCAAATGGCATGCTCAGTTGCCATCTCTTCCCTGCAAAGGCTTCCACTCAACCCACATTTCAAGAAACAAGAAAGAGCGAAGCAAGCCAATTCCTCCCTGCTGCCAAGTCACAATCTTTTAACAGAACACAATATACTGAAGGAAATAAACCAGAGTCTGTTACAGACAGAGAGGGCATTGGGAGGAGCGGCCATTTAGACCGTTTAGATGAACTCCCATGCATCTCTGTTTACGCATTTGTGGTTCTGCTACAGAATCAGCCTCACTGAATTTACAGCTGTTTTTGAAGAGCTCTGCTTAAGGGAAATCAAAGTAGCACAATCACAGAAACTTCCTACAGAAAACAGTGGGAATGTTAGGTGTATAAACTAACCACATTGGACTTGAAACCTAGCTACTTAGAGATAGATGTAGTAGTCAAACCATGAGGCTGAGTTAAGCTTGCAAGACTGAGTTCTTCCTTACACAGGACATAGAATTTCTCCGTGAGGATCTCACACATTTTTGTTGTGATGGAATATCCCTTTCAAAAAAAGACCTACTGCTGATCAAAATATTTCCAAATAACAGATAGTCCTTTCTGCCGATAAGTCATTTCAAAGCTTAATTGCCCTTGCAGTTAGACATATACTTTCTTTCAATGCTTAAATGGCTTCGTCTTGTAACTGCACTTGTCTGCCAGATTAAACAGGTCCCTATCATCAAAAATTATGACCTTCACGTTTATATACTTTCTAAACAATGATAAAGTCTACTACATTTTCTCTTTAATAAACTTGAGTGAGATCCATTGTTTCATTGATATTCATTTAGTTTCATCAATTTTACAGCTTCTTTGCTAGTTTCAGCTTTCTAAATTTAAAAATACAGCTTTTACAACTTAATACGGTGCTTGTGGAGAAACCAACCTCTCTTACCATTATATATAGGAACTGTTGTTCCCCTGCTTAGATAGCTAAGACAGATTTATCTCAGAAACAACACATCACTGGAAGGTTAAATTCAAGTAGTTTTTCATCATTATTAATTTCAGCATCATTACTTCCAACTATACAGCTTCTCACAATGTAATTATTACAAACACTGCTTTTTCCTATAGCAAGCCTTTTGCTGAATTTCTGTTTCTTTATGCCACTGAAATAATAGTAAGTCACAGGAAAATTTTATTAACAACAATTTTCCATTTTTTTCCTCCAAGCTACTAATAAAGGTATTAAACCATACCAGGCTAAGAACAAATCTCCTCTGACAATTCTCCATTTAACTTGACTTTTGATAACTAAGAGCTAGAATGGTTTTAAATCTTTCAATATGTAATATATAGATTCTGCATAGCATTTGAGATAAAGTAGAAAGAGGGGACAAGTAATGAAAATATTGTGGGGTATTGTTGTTTTAGCCCAGAAGGCAACTGAGCACCTCACAGCCACTCACTCACTCCTCCCTGCAGTGGGATGGGAAGGAGAAATTATAACAAAAGGCTCGGGTATCAAGAAAAGGACAGGGAAGGATGATTTGTCAGATATGGTCCCAGGCAAAAGACAGACTCAATTTGGGAAGAAAGAATATCAGTTTAATTTGAACACCACCACCACTAATTTACCAATCAAATCAGAGTAGGATAATGAGAAATACAACAAAATCTTAAAAACACCTTCCCTCACCCCTCACTTCTTCCTGGGCTCAGCTTTACTCACAGTTTCTCTACCTCCTTTCCCCCCAGCAGCACAGGGGAGTAGGGGATGGGGGTTGTGGTCAGTTCACCACCTGTTGTTTCTGCCACTTCTTCCTCTTGAGAGGGAAGATTTCTCACACTCTTCCCCTGCTCCAGTGTGGGCTCCCTCGCATGGGAGACAGTCCTCCATGAACTTTCTCCAATATTGGTCCTTCCCACGGGCTTCATCTCGTCACGAACTGCTCCAGTGTAGGTCCCTTCCATGGGCTACAGTCTTCACAGCAACAAACAGCTTCAGGGTGGGCTTCCCTCAGAGTCCCGGCCTTCTTCACATGCAGCCACCTTCTCCGGCGTGGGGTCCTCCACAGGCTGCAGGTGGGCATCTGCTCCACTGGTGACCTCCATGGGCTGCAGGGGCACAGCCTGACCTCTCACCATGGGCTGCAGGGGAGTCTGCTTCGGCACACCTCCCCTCTCCTCCTTTCTTTCACTGACCTCGGAGTTTGCAGAGGTACTTCCATCACAACTCCTTCTCCTCTCAGGTTCCCCTTCTAAAATATGTTATCACAGAGGTGCAGCCACCATCGCTAATTGGCTCAGCCTTGGCCAGAGGTGGGTCCAACTTGGAGCGGGGGAATCCTCTAGTGGTATCTCACAGGAGCCCCTCCTCCACTACCAAAACCTGCCACACACTAACCCAACACAGATACAATATCAGATACTTCCAGGAACATGGAGGTAAAAAATAAATTATCTTTTGACCAGTGAAGTCAAAATTCACCCACGAAGTTTTTAGGAGTCTTGAAACTTCTAGGCAACTCTTAGGTGATGTTAATAGTTTCTTTATTTCTTCCTTATTAGTCTTTCCATTCATTCTCAAATCAATTTAAGCTGTCTACTTTATCAGCCCTTTTATCTTTTTAAAATATTTGCACCCTTATACATTTGGACAACCTAAATGTCTGTGTTATTCCAAAGCATCTATAGTAGGAAAATCTTATCAAAATCGTATTTGAGAACTCTGAGAAAAAAAGTATTAGAGCCTAGAGAGACAAAGAAGAAGAGGATTTCTCCCTCCTTCTCTCTACATATATATTTACTATTTTCTATCTGTATTTCCTATAACACTGTACATACACAAGCATCTACTTTTGCTTTTTTAGCATTTCACTCTGTTTTTATTGGTATTACCCATTTATTTTTTTCCATATACATATATATATAAAATACAAAAGCTGTGAATTTTAAATCTTTTTCAGCTATTGCATCTGTATATCTTTTGTAGCATTTTTCTTTTAAAAACCAAATTCAAGAAATTTGTTACCTCACATTTTTATTTTGCATTGCATTGCATGATGGGCAAAAATCCTCAGATATTCCCAATATACTTTCACTTTTTACAGTTGAGGGAAGATTTCTTAATGTCTTCTCCATTGTGTTTATTTTTTACCTACAGCAACACCCTTACCGTTTCCTCCTGAACTTCTGTCCTGTGTCAGTATGGTAGATGAGTTGGGGAGGGGAGTGGATAATAAAGCTGACATCCACTGCTTCCAGTGAATTAATTTGTGTATGCTCCACTAGAGCACATAGTGCTCAGTTACAACAATATTCTATGTTACTTTATCCTTAGCCTTGTCATCACTTGGTTTATACTCAACCTTTATTTACATGAGTGAGTGCTTCTGTATCATTATAAACTTGAAAAGATTCTTGGCTGAATATGATTTTAGATGTCTATCATAACTTTCTCTAGTGGGAGGCAGCAAACAATCAAAACACAAAGCAATCGTTGCATTGAAGGACCAGCAATAAACTTTTCCGCAGCTGACGTGCAAGATGCTTCCATGATTCAATTAATTCTACATGACTTTTCTCACAACAGAAAATGATACTTGGGTGTTAGCTTCTATGATACATAGAAGCTAAGAAAGCATACTTCTGTCACCCACTCTAGAAACATAAAGCAGCCGATAAAACTGGTTTTCATATAAATACACACACAAATTCATTCATAAGCATAAATGTATTTTAAAAAGACAAAGAGTCATAAAGAGCTACATGAATCTCCATGGTATATGCAGATAAAATGGAAAATCTAAGAGTCGTTTCTGTCATATATCTAATCAAGTAATTGACATTCTTTGATATTAAACAAATAGATCTTTGCTTCACTTTTTGAATGACTGAATGGCATATTAGTTGAAGTAATTTATATATTTCAACTCCAAGGGTCAAAACTGACTGAGCATGATGTTCAATTTCACACAGTCAACAGAAGATATTCAGTAAGAGAAACATAAGACTGAGGTGATCTGTATAAAAACTGACACAGTTGAATGATTTACATGATTTTCATGAGTAATGAGTGTCTCAGTCTGTATATGAAGAGTGAGAAAAAAATTACTGATGTTGTTAAAATGTGTTACTGCTAGTAGGCAATGCTCCATACCACAGGAGACAGGGTTTTCATACTTCCCAGTTAAGCTTGCCAGCCTTCCTCACGTGTTGTGATGGACACAGTAGGAAACACAGTAACCACTGCTGTCTAATAGAAAGCTTATGAAACTATGAAAAGGTTGGGGTAGATGATGATAAAATAGAAACATCATCGAGTCTTATAGAGAGACGTAAACTTGAAGGTGAAAGGTCTTTTTTTCTCCAAAAATCCTTGTACACCTGGGATTGATTTAGCAGACATATATTGGGATGAAGTACAACCTGCTCCCTCTCTATAGGGAATCTGGACTGTTCTATAGATGTTGCTGGTACCCAATATGCAGACTTCATCCCTGTGCCTTTGTGGCAGGTCCTTTTAAGGGGTTTATAAAGCATTTATGATGTAGAGCATCCAGCTTTCCAGTGACTTCACAATCTTCCTGTGGCTTCCCAAAGTCAGCTAACATCCATTCTGGTTTATGTCCTGGGAAACACAAATACTGATGTTTCTATAACGAATCTTAAAGCCTTGTCTTTGTTCAAGAATCATATAGGTTGCTTGGCAGATAACACATAATAATTCCTTTAACAAAGAGTGCAGAAGTATAAGGCATTACTAGTGTTTTAATAAATATATTACAATAATAAGCACATATATGAAATTTTTAAGTGTGTAAGCATGTGTGTATATATATATGTAGTAGCAGATACATCCTGAGTCAGTCTTCCACATGCCAACTCTCTGTAGAGATGCTGTATATTTTCCACTAATTTGTGTTACTTTTTCTTACCATATTGAAAAAGAAAAAAGGAAAAGGAATGCAAAAGTATTCAGCTCAAGTTCACAGAAAATAAGTTGCTGAACGGAGCTGTCTTATTTGGTGTTTCTTTCACCAAATCGAATGATGTTGCAGTGCTGCAGACACTGTTATTTAGCATTTATATCACGGAAGCAATAGAAGTCTCGCAATTTTTGAAAACTATTTGAGTGAGCAAGTTTTTGTAATTAATCTTTCCTGCCTGATTGCATTTCAGTTCCACACCTTCCATTTTCAGTCATCAAGAGTCAGTGCACAGAACTTCTACTTACCTCCCAAGTACAATTGTAACATAGTAAAGTGAAACGATATAAATTCAAATCTAGATTATATTGTCATAAACTGTTAAAATTATAAAATGTTTCAAATTCTCAGTCAATTCTTGATACACAAGAATGACTATTTATTATTTGATTTGTTATGACAGCTGAAAAATGTAGATACTTGAAAGTATAAAAAACCTGTGAGATTTAGGGGAAAAAAGAAATTCTCTCAAACCACATGACACAAGATACCTAAACAGAAGTCAATATAAGAGGGGAGAACATAGAGTAGAGGCATTCCTGCATATGGGAAGGGAATGGACAAAGTCTTACACATCTCACTTTGTTTCAGTTTATCTATTTAAGTGATCTTTAAGTGTGTTTTTCTTGGGCTTAGATTTCCTTTGATAGTTTTTTACTGAGTGAGGGACTAAACAGTGATTCTGACAGGGTAAAGAGCATAAACAGCTATCACTCTTTATGTTTTAAGAAATTTATTAATACACAGTGGATTTAGAAAAAGCAAGTGTGTCCAGCATTTACCAAATGCTTCATAGTTGACAATGCCTAAAATATTGAAATGATGAAATGTTTCATTAGAATAGCTAATTCTAAACATCTGAAAAATACTGTAGCTGAGCAAATTCATTTTGGCTTACTTCTTGTCCTTCAGTAGAAAATATACTCCACTATTTCTGCCCATTTTTTATATATATATACACACATATATGTACATCCATGGACAGACATATATAATTATATAGGCACAATAAACACAATCCACAATTCCTGTGCTACAAGATAATCCTATATTCTTGTTTGAAGAAGTAGGCTGCTTTAAATGTAAAATTTCCACAATCGCTTAGTGATAGTTTATGCAAGAAACAACCTCCTACACTCACTCGTTCTCTCTTATACATCAAAAATTTTCTGCAGAGGTGTATCAGGTTTGCATGGCAAGGTTTTGGTAGTGGGGGGGCTACAGGGGTGGCTTCTGTGACAAGCTGCTAGAAGATTCCCCTATGTCTCATAGAACCAATACCAGCCAGCTCCAAGACGGACCCACTGCTGGCCAAGGCTGAGCCCATCAGTGAAGGTGGTAGCACCTCTGTGATAACAAAGTTAAGAAGGGTAAAAAAAAAAAAACCACCAGCAACTGCAGCCTGACAGAGGAGTGAGGATATTTGATAGAAACAACTCTGCAGACACCAAAGTCCGTGCAGAAGGAGGGGGAGGAGGTGCTCCAAGCACCAGAGATTCCCCTGCAGCCTGTGGTGCAGCCCATGGTGAGGCAGGCTGTGCCCCTGCAGCCCATGGAGGTTAATGGTGGAGCAGAGATCCACCTGCAGCCCATGGAGGACCCCACGCTGGAGCAGGTGGATGCCCGAAGGAGGCTGTGACCCCGTGGGAAGCCCACGCTGGAGCAGGCTCCTGGCAGGACCTGTGGACCCGTAAGAGAGGAGCCCACGCTGGAGCAGGTTCTCTAGCAGGACTTGTGACCCTGTGGGGAACCCACGCTGGAGCAGTCTGTTCCTGAAGGACTGCACTTCATGGAAGGGACCCAGGCTGGAGCAGTTTGTGAAGAACTGCAGCCCATGGGAAGGACTCACGCTGGAGAGTTCATGGAGGACTGTCTCCCATAGGAGGGACCCCACGTTGGACCAGGGAAAGAGTGTGAGGAGTTCTCCCCCTGAGGAAGAAGGAGCGGCAGAGACAACATGTAATGAACTGACTGCAACCCCCATTCCCTGTCCCCCTGTGCTGCTGGAGGTGGGAGAAGGTAGAGAAAATGAGGAGTAAAGTTAAGCCTGAGGAGAAGGGAGGGGTAGGGGGAAGGTGTTTTTAAGATTTGGTTTTAATTCTCACTATCCTATTCTCATTTGCTTGGTAATAAATTAAACTAATTTCCCCAAGTCAAGTCTGTTTTGCCCAAGATGGTAATTGGTGAGTGATCTCTCCCTGTCCTTATCTCGACCCAGGAGCCTTTCATTTTCTCTCTCCCCTGCCCAGATGAGGAGGGGGAGTGACAGAGTGGCTTTGGTGGGCACCTGGCATCCAGCCAGGGTCAACCCACCACAAAAGGAATGTTAAAGCTTTTATTGCTGCTTTATACATAAAACAGAGAACCAGATCTATGTACAGCCTTCCCTTTGTACTGTCTATTCTCTCAAGCTGTGCTTGAATATTCTTTGAAATACCTCCAGTATGCCTCATATCTGAAAAGTCATTAGCAGATGTTTAGTACCTATTTAAATCTAAATTACAAAATATCTCTCACAACGTTTTAAAAATTCACTAATTCCTGGTCCCTTGATTTTATCCTCACAATAATTAATGATTTTATTTTTTCCTGGTTTAGCAGACCATAACTCCTGGAGTTAAATTCTTACCTAAAAATCTTGATTTTTTTATTAGCAACGCAGTAAAAAACCGTATTTTCATTTCCTTTTGATATTAAAGGAAACTTGAAATTTGAAAAGCAAATACTCAAAAATCTCTGAATCTCAATGCTTGGGATTAATAAGGCAGAGTTGTTTTTCAAGTTTTAAATTATGATTTTACCTTCTATCTGTAAAGTGTCACAACTCTCTAAAAAATTCAAAAAACAAGATTAAATTGGCCAGTTTAGAAGCAATTGGTAGCTGTTTAAGAAGTGTTAAATAGGTATGCTTTTCAATGCAGGTCAGGGAAAACGAAACACAAAACAGAATAATCCCAGACGTGTATTACATTTCTGACCTGTCTTTCTACTTAAACTGTTAATAAAAGGAAATCATCCTGAAGAAGCACTAAATAAAGGAAAAGGGGAAGCTTACTGACTTATCTAGGGATTTAAGATAGTTGTATAGACTGTGTATCAGACAAACTCCAGTATACCGAGCAAAAGTTTTAGATAAGAGTTTGAACCAATAGCACAGCCTAGTGAGTGCACACTAGGGAAAGCTTATGCAGAGATATAATTGCACAGGCTTTTCTCAAAAGACATTGTAGAGATGATTTTTAAGGCTACAGTGTTTGAAGACATGCTATTTGTGCAATATTAGACTAAAGAATGAGCACAAACCACACATCCTGGTATTCTGGAATAGCAAGACTGAATCTAGGTTTACTTCTGGATTTTGTCACCAAAATTATTTTATGATGTGGACTATGACCTGGAACCTGAAGTCAAACAGAGTATTAGAACACTTTACCTGTAACTCGTATACAAGATCTGAATGCTGTCATTTGAGCCCACTGCTAAAATGGAAAATGAGAAATAAGACTGCATGTTTCGTAAATTCTGCATTTCTAAAAAGTCTTAGTTGCTCTTCCCCACAAAAAAAAAAAAAAAACAACCAAACAAATTGTACTTCATTACAGACGTATCTTGAAAAGCCTTCAAACAGAAACCCAGTTCTCTAATTGGAAATGTTCTTCTCTACATGGAAATACTTTATGCCAATGATCACTTGTGTGGCTTTTAAAGAGACATTTCCATATTAAAACTGATGTCCCTGAGTTTGATAGTGATTTCATTTCTTTCAACTAGAAGACTCTAAGTAGTACAATTGATTCTTAGATTGGAGACAGTAGTAAAAAGTGGGACTGCAGTTTAAAGTGAACTGTGAGGGAAATAGGGAAAAGAGAGTACAGAGGAGGAAGAATCCCAATTAACTGTTAGCTATGGTTCTAATTTAAACCGAATTTATCAGAAAGGAAGACAGAAGGCCAAAAAGAGAATCAAAACTATAATGTTATATATTGAATGCATATTGTTAATTAGTGAACACTGACTAAAGAAATGATGATTGTTAAAGAAACAAGATACTGTCTTCGCAGAACTTCAATGCTAAGAACTGTTAACTGAGACCATGAGTCCACAGGCAATCTGAAGATTATCTGCCTGTCCATGTAGCCACAAACATCCTAATAACAAGGATGCTGCTCCCTGGGGCCAGGAGCATCAAGGCAGGGTCCAGAAGCCACGGTCTGTACATCCTATACTTTACTAGGTATTTCTAACAATGACTCATAAAGCTCATCAAGGCAAGTTTGTTTATAACTGAAGTCAGTACCCAAATGCTCATGTGCTTGGAGTATATCTGGATCAGACCTTGAGCACTGAAGTCTTTACTTTGGGAAAGGCATTTGACTACAAACTCTATTAGCATTAAGCAGCCCTAAAGGTTGATTGCATGGCTCAGATTAAGTGACTGTTCATACTTTTGCTGATATACAGTAATTTCTTTTGGTAATTGCTTTCAAGTGTATTTACACCTGGTTGCATTCAAAATGCTTTTAATTGTCTTTGTTATGTTTTACTTTAAGATTGGAAAGCAAATGGGCCGAACTGTGAGGTTGTTTTATGCATTGAAATTTGATAGTAACTTATTCTTTCATTCTTTGCCTCAAGTGCAATACACTTAATTGGTTCCTAACCACTGAATTGCAATCATGGTTTATGGCTTAGCTAGCAGTCTTTAAAGGTTTGATCCAACTTCATTTGCAACGTTCAGAACACAGAACACATCATTGCGTCAGTGTGAGAGACTGAAATGTCATATGTCTGTCTCAAAGCTTGATTGTGTCTGTGCAAACCTCAAGAACAAGCTGCTGCGGCCTGTGGATTGGTCTGGGGAGTGTTGCCAAGGAAAGCTGGAGTGTATTGAAAGATGCACCCCCCCATTCCTTTGCAGTTGCATTGTCAAATGCCTCAGATAAGCCTCAAAGGGGCAGATGTGTACTGAGCTGGCCCCATTGTGTAGCCATTTGTGGCTCTATTGTGTACGCCAGACACCATGCATGCATTGCTAATGAACTGGTAAGAGGCAAAGGTTTCTGCCCCATAAGCCGGATGCAGCAAAAATCTGTAGGACCAGGGAAAAAAAAACTAAAGGTGGGCAGATATGCTAATCAGCAGATACGATGAACTTAAAAAGGCAACAGAAAACTTTGCTCGGTGTGCACCCACCACCAAAGAAGTGAAGACTGAGGACCAAGAGGACACCGCTGGATCCATGGTGGTGACTATTCTTGCAGCCCTATCCCCCATCCTTGCTTTATTTCTGTCTTTTCCTCCCATTCTGTCTTATCAATACCCCTCTTCACTTCTTTAATAATAAAAACCTGTTTTGGGTGTATGGCGTTTGACCTTGTTTGTGTCTTAATCTCGCTCTTGGGATCGTATCGAAACCTCCCCCGACATTGGATTGGGACAGTCAATGAATACCAAGAGTAGACGATGAGTGTGTCCTTTCACTTTTACCAATTGTTAGTGCTACAGTAAGATATAACAATCTCCTTTCACCTTAGGGTTCACTCAGTCACTGCTGATAGATGATCTGTCATAGTCCCCTGTGCTCTCTTGCTTTTTTGAGTCCAAAACTGTTTAAAGCTTGGTGCGAGGAGGCAGCAAGAGGAACTGTGATGTCATAGTGCTCCAGACTGGAATGCTGAATCCCCGTATTTATGTCTTTTATTTCCTAGCGGTTTTGTTTAATAATCTTCATGTTATTTTCTCATTTTGTTTTAGATGATAATAAAAGAAAAATGTTTCTTTGGCATGAATTTTCCTTACATAGAATAGATGACAATGGACATGAACAGATAAATCCATAAACTAACTGAACATATTTATAGTTTCATAAGTACTGCAAATTACACAGACATTTAATTTTCATTACTGATATTCATATGCTTCCTTCTCTTTAATATAGTGAATTATTCTATTACAGAGTCCACTAAACCAAACATTTTCATTTTTAAAATAGCAGGAAGACTGCAGCAGGTCTTTAAAGTAGCTTAGCAAACAGTATTTTGGTTGTTGAAAATTTTACCTCTGTTTAGAGAAGTGCTCAACAGCATGTTGTCTCATCAGAATTTATATGTGGTTCTGTCAGATAACCAATATGTACATTTCACATTACAGTCAAGAAGACTTCAGTTTATGTTGAAACATTTTCCCAGACTGGGGCCTCAGCAGTGATACAAGGAAATGATCACCTACTTTGCAACTTATTTACTTATAGGAACTTATAATGATTTCTGAATATTGCTTAATAATCCTGCTTGCCCTGACTGCTCTGTGGAAGCTTACCAAGGGCTACTGCTACTGTGTTCATCAAAACAAAACAGTTTTCTGTGGAAACTTACCAAGAACGACTATGTTCGGCAAAAATACGTTTCTTGTCCTTGGAAAGCAGATGTGCTCTAACTAGTTTAGTCTTTCTAATGAATAGATAGCCATATATGGACAGCAGAAATTGATACACTGGTACTTTTAGATAAGACAGAATGAGTAAACCCGCTGAAACCTCTTGCTGTTCAAGAAATTGGCTAAGAGAATCTGCGCATGCTCCAAGGAAAAGTACAAGGTGAGACTGTGAGCCTTCCTCCAAAAGACCCCCATAAACGACCACCAGGAGGCAATGCACAGGCACAAAGATAACATAAACTGCTGACACCAGCCTTTTGAACTAACCCAGCCTTACTTATGCATATGTATGTTTGTGTTATGTAATCCAATGAATATGTATATCCACACTCTGTAAGTTTTTGGTAAAATGTGCTGTTGGTGTGCAAGCTTTGTGGAGAAATCCCCTTGCACCCCGGCGCCAGAGTAAACATACCTGCTTTATAACTCCATTGAAGTTGTAGAGTCTGCTTTCCGCAAATCAGCAGATCCATTTTTGACACTTACACTAAAGGACAGGAGATTAAAGAAACAGATCTTGTCAGTGGCATACTTCTAACTCCTCCTGAAGAAACTTCAGCTAAGGTTTTGAAGACTAAACTTGTAGTCATATTTAATGGCATTTAATTGTTTCTGTGAAAATAAACTCCTCTATTATATCCTAAGACACACTACTTCAGTAAGTTCTTCTGGAAGACTATGTTGTCTTGTATTTCTTCTAAATGTGTCTGTCATTACTTGCAACAAGTAGATCTCCCAGCTAATCAGCAGGAAAGTATCAAGCTTCTATACAGGACGGCAGGAGATAAGCCTCTCAGCATTGCCCAAGCAAAGTTACACAGAAAGATTCAACACGACTCTGACCATAGCAGCTTTGTTCTCCACAGGTGGAGCTCTCTTTTCCTTCTAGACTGCTGCTTTATTTATCTTTATGTCCCACTTCAGAAGGGTATTTCTTAGTATATGAAGAATAACAGTCTTTTGTTTACAACGTTACAAGGGGACATGGTGGGGATGGGGTGAAGGTTACTGCCACTATGACAGTTTATTTTCTAGTCATTCTGTTCCAGGATTCTGTCTCAAGATATCAAGATCCTCTCCTTGTAATGCTGTGTATGTAGCCTGAGTTACACTCCTGAGAGCTTCTAATTGCTTAAACTTCATGCATCGATAACGCTCCTCTAAGTCCAATCACAAAAGCCATAAATATAGTAACTTAAACTGTTGAGTTATACTAGACCTTGATTCTGACTGCTTTCCATGACTAGACTATTCTCCTTTAACTCCACCCACAGTATTGAATCCACCATAAACCACAAAAATTTTATTTCTTTTCCAGTTAGATAAAATAAACTGAAAAACTTCTATTAGAAATTACCTGGATGCAAACATGGGCAGATTTTGTCTCTGAATATTTTACCTATGATGGAAATAAACATAGCAAATGTTTAACACTGAAACAAAAAAACCCACCATTTACTTATAAATAAATACAGCTGATATTGACTGTGGTTGCTATTGTCCAACAATCTTTTGTCAAATGGAAGTCTAGAATATATGACATTTATTTTTAGATTTTCATGAAGGTTATAGTATCCACTAGCAGATCAGTGTCATATCAAAAATCTGTCATTTTAAAAATCTATAGTCTCTTCCCTAATTCTTTCATATATATTAAACTATGTACAGTTTGTTCAATTAAATTTAGGTGAGGGAGGGAAATCACTATAGATGAGCACCTGGTGCTCTACATAAATTCTGAAAGCAACATTAATAAACTAGGAAACACTTTTATCTTTTCCATTCATATATGGTGGAATTATTAATCATTTCCTTAAAGTTAAATAGTAAGGTAAGAGCTTTAATATTTTGCATAATGGCAGTAGCAATGACTTGATCATTCTATACAAATGTTTAGATAGAAGCATACTGCCTCATTTAATCCCATCAATCTTCTTTTTTCCTCTTTACAACTAATAATCTTTGTGCCAAAATAGTGCATTCAGGGAATTAGCTGACAGCAGAAATTATCTGAAAAGGGTTTTTAAACCATCTATGATCACTTTAAGAGAGTAGCTGTAATATTTATACTAAATAATGGTTGACTGGATGATCTACAAGGTCTTTTCCAACCTAGATGATTCTGTGATTCTGTAAACCAGCAGCCAAGTACTCTGCACTACAGAAACCATTCATCTCACTGAGCACTGCCATAATTAGTCAGCTTTTGTTTTCAAAGGGGCTGAATTTTCCATCTGATACATTTTATTATAATATTAAGTTGTTCTTCCTGGTAACTTCTATAGCTGCTTCTGAGCTATACAATTAATCTGAATGTGAGTTGGCATGAAGGCAGCACATCCTGCCAGCAGTTTCCTGATGGGGATATCCTCTGTGTGGTATGGAGGAATCCCAACTACACACTGAGTCGAAAGAGATTATTTCTTTCTCCAGGGACTCAGAAACAGGAACACTCTCAATGTGGAGAAAGATAATGGCTGGGAAAAGATGGAAAGCTTGCAGTGTAACTAATAGATAAACTAGTTTTAATCTCTCTCAAGCTAGACCAGCAAAGAAATGAGCTGATTTAGCACAGTAGTCTTGCTGGAGAGTCAAGGATGGCATCCTGGAAACTGTCTTGCTGAGGAACTAAATGTTTAAGTGTCCTTCTCCAAGCAAACTAGTACAGGTATGAAAATGACTATCCCCTACTATGTTGAGGGGACAAAGAATATGCAATACAAATACACCTACAGAAAAAAAGCTTTGCGGTTTTAGTATCCCAGAGAAAAGTAACATATGTGGTGGGATGACGCTGGTAAAATGCTAGACCCCACCCGATCACTCTCTCACTCCCACTCATTGAAAGGACAGGGGAAGAAAATAAAATGGAAAAGCTTATGGGTTGACATAGGGAGATCACTGACCAGTTACTGTGATGGGCAAAACATACTTGACTTGAGAAAATTAATTTATTAAATATTTTAAATTAAATACTTCTTAATTAAATAATTATAAAAATAGATTCGGATAGTGAGAAACAAAGACAAAAAAGCTTTAAACACCTTCCCCCCATCCATCCATCCTCCCTTCTGCCCAGGCTCACCTTCACACCTTCATCCCTGACTCCTCTGCGTCCTCCCCTCCAAGGGGATGGGGAATGGGGGGCTGCGGTCAGTCCCCCCCAGCTCCTCCCTGCCGCTCCTTCCTCCTCACGCTTCTCCCTGCTCCAGCCCGGGGCCTCTCCAGGGGCTGCAGGGAAACACCCGCCCCAGCGGGGTCTCTGCCGGGGCCGCAGGGGCCTCTCTGCCGGGGCTCTGCCCGGAGCCCCTCCTGCCCTCCTGCCGCTCTCCCCTCGGGGCTCGCAGGGCTGTTTCTCCCCCTGTTTCCCTCAGCCCTGGCTGCCGGGCAGCGCTTTGCCCTTCCTTACCCAGGCTTTCCCCGAGGCGCCCGCCCGGGGCTGAGGGGCTCAGCTGTGCCCTGCGCTGGGGCCGTTGGAGCCGCCTGGAACCGGCTGTGTCCGGCGCGGGGCAGCCCCGGCCGCTCCCCGCAGGGGCCCACCCGGCAGAGCCCCGCTAAACCGGCCCCCAATGCAACATAATTTTGGATTGAAAAAGCTTTTAACGGGGGGAAAAATGTGATATTTTTAATCACTGGTACCTTCTAAAACAAAATCTTCCTTATTATGAGCAAATCAGCTTTCCTCCATACAGAAATGAAAAAAGATACTCAAGAGTGTTAACCAGTCTGAAAGAAATTGCCCTCAAATTGAGACAGTATTATCTTTGAAATAAATTTTACTAATACTGGTATGTCACATAGATGGAAAGTACAAAACACATCGGAAACTGAAAGGTGAGGGATTTTGACGCATGACGTAAGTTTGGAGAGCTCAGAACCTACGATATAATGAATGCCTGAGGGCACCTGCACCTGTCTGCCAAATCTTTTAAATGCTAGGCAGAACCTTCTACACAGTACATTGGAGGAAGAGATATTAGCTATCATGTAAGAAGGAGGTAGAAAAAGTTTTAACTCATGTTGTTGCCTTTGATTCAGAACTCAGCCCTTAACATATTCAGAGGTATAGGTGCAATCTATGTATGTTAAAGCACTGGAGCATAAGAAAACTTAAAGGAAGGTAGCTTTCATTCAAATCTAAGTTTTTATCACTTTGTATATTCTTCTATAAGGTTGTCCATGTCTATTTTATCAACTTGGTTGTCATAAATATCTGATAATGCATGGTCTGTAAAATATAAAAAAATTTAAAAAATTGTTAGGATGGTTTTTTTCATTAGAGATGACAAAGCAAAACAAATACCAGCATTGGAATCATTGGATCATTGGAAATTATGTCATTTTACTTCACAATAAATTTCTAATTCTGCAAGGTCACCCTCTTAAATAAAAGAATGGTATCACTCCTTGCAACATTCCCCCTAAACACACATTCTTATTAATGCACGTTTAATGAGAAGAAAACCAATTGTATCAACAGGTGTTTCTCAAATATGTACTGAAAGACTGAAAATATTTGATGGCGCTACCTCAGGCTATGACCTCGCACTGCCATCTGTTCAACCGTTCTTCCTCAGGTCATTATTGCTTAAAGGAAAGCAATTTACTAAGTATAAAACTAATCTGGTATCTGAATTTGTACGGCTTAGAATTCATTCTCCATACACCTTAATGGTAGCTCAGTATTTCTTTTTGCAATTCTCATTATGAGTAAATACTCTATGATGATTTACCTATACTAGATCCTTTCCATCCTTTGAGATGAAAGGAAAATTAAAACAATTTCTGGTATAGCAATTCAAAAGAAAGAACTTATGTAATAACAGGGACGATTTGTAAAGTATCAGAAGGTGGCAAATGTGAGCCAATAGCATTTTGAGATTATACACAACTTCCATTAATAACCACATTTTTTAATCACATGGGAAAAATAACAGTTTTACATAATAGAGCAGAATAGACTAGAACAGGCTGTTTCAGTTGGAAGTGACCTACAATGATTATCTAGTTCAACTGCCTGACCAATTCAGGACTGACCAAAAGTTAAAGCATGTTATTAAGGGTATTGTCCAAATGCCTCTTCAACACTGACAGGCTTCGGACATCGACCACCTCTCTAGGAAGCCTGTTCCAGTGTTTGACCACCCTCTTGGTAAAGAAATGCTTCCTAATGTCCAGTCTGAATCTCCCAACACAGCTTTGAACCATTCTCATGTATCCTATCTCTGGTTCCCAAGGAGAAGAGGTCAGCACCTCCCTCTCCACTTGCCCTCCTCATGAAGCTGTAGAGAGCAATGGTGTCACACCTCAGCCTCCTTTTCTCCAAACTAGACAAACTCGAAGTCCTTAGCTGCTCCTCATAGGACATTCCTTCCAGCCCTTTCATCAGCTATGTTGCCCTCTTCTGGATGCATTTAGGGACTTTAATATCCTTCTTAAATTGTGGGCCCCAGAACCGCACACAGTACTCAAGGTGAGGCCACACCAACACTGAACACAGCATGATAATCACCTCTTTTGACCAGCTGGTTATACCGTGTTTGATGCACCCCAGGGTGTGGTTCACCCTCTTAGCTGCCAGGGCACGCTGCTGACTCATATTGAGCCTGATGTCGACCAGCACCCCCAGATCCCTTTCTGCAGGGCTGCTCTCCAGACGCTCCTCTCCCAATTTATATTTGTGCTGGGTGTTATTCCATCATACGTGCAGAAACTGGCATTTGGACTTGTTAAATTTCTTCCCATTAATGATAGCCCAATGCTCCAATCTACCTAGACCCCTCTGCAAGGCCTCCTGTCCCTCAAGAGAGTCAACAGCATCTCCCAGTTTGGTGTCATCAGCAAACTTGCTGATGGTGCATTCAACTCCTGCATCCAGATCATTGATAAATATATTGAACAGGACTGGCCCTAGAATTGAACCCTGAGGAACACTGCTGGTGACTGGTTGCCAGCCAGATGTAGCCCCATTCTCTACAGCCCTTTGAGCTCTGTCCTTCAGCCAGTTCTTCACCCTGTGCACCGTGAACCCGCTCATCCCACAGCTGGACAACTTGTCCAGAAGGATGCTGTGAGGGACAGTATCAAAAGCCTTAATAAAATCCAGGAAAACTACATCCACTGCCTTCCCTTCATCCACCAGGAGGGTGACCTTATCATAGAAGGATATCAAATTAGTGAAACAGGACTTTCCCTTTCTGAACCCATGTTGACTGTGCCTGGTGACTGTGTTATTCTTTAACCCAGTGTAATCTTTATGATCTAAAACCCAGTATACTCTAAAGATATACCCAGTATAATCTTTATCTATGCTTTTTCCAGGAACTGAGGTTAGACTGACAGGTCTGTATTTCCCTGGGTTTTCCCTCACAACCTTTTTGTAGATTGGAATAACGCTGGCCAGCTTCCAGTCAGCAGGGACCTCCTCAGACCCCCAAGACCTTTGGTAGATGATCGAGAGGGGTCCTGCCATTACATCTGCTGGCTCCTTCAGTACTCTGGGATGAATCCCATCAGACCCCATGGACTTGTGAACATTCAGCTGATACAGCTGGTTCCTTACAATTTCAGTGTCTAAAAATACAAAGTCACTGTTCCCACACTCATGGTCCTCTGACTTAGGGGACTGGGCAGCTGAAGGTGATAACATAGCTCTGGGAGCTGACCAGTGCTTCCAGTTCATCCTGTTTGTTTCTCATACTGCATGCACTGGTGTACAAGCATTTCAGATATGCCTCTGAGCTCTGTGTGCTCCCAGGAGCAGTGTAAATATTCCCACCAGCATTGTCACCCTATGGCAATGCCATGCCAACCCTTGGCTTACCTACTGCAATATTGTTGGTATCCCCTTCCTCCATCTATTCTAGTATGACACTTCCAAAGGTATCATTTAGTTGACTGACAACTCTCCCTGTATGACAAATCTTGCTGGATTAGGTATATGAACCTTAATTACCAGAGAAATCCTTGCAGGATCCTAAAGCCTCATGTGAACAGGGATGGATTCACAAGAAAATCCCATAGTACATATTTGCTTCATGTAAGCCTGGTTGACACCAATTACTCAGCAGACATTCTGACTGGATAACTCTCTTTTCCTCTCTGAAACTGCAGATTTACTGTAAAATAAAAATGTGAATGGATGTTTGTTTAGCAGGACACATTACACATGACAAATCATGCATCCACCCTAAATTAATTTTGAAGTTCTATAAAAATCCTTTGTTCACTTTTCCATCTCTTTATGGTCTTTATGGTCTTTATGGTCTTTATGGTGAGAGCAAAATAAAGCATGACAAGATACTGTCTGGCTGATTTAAATATTATAAGGGTTGCAGTTATCTGAAGAAACCTTTGCGTTTCACTTAACATCCATCAGTACCTGTTTTTTAGGGAAAATTCATTTAAAAAATAATTAAAAAAGATAATGTGACTGCTTGTACTACTCTAACTTAACCAGAGTCTGGTTCTTAACCTCAACAGATTTATCTTTCAAAGCCGGAAATAACTCCCTTAGTGATTCCCTTCCTTGTTCCTGAAGTGACATATATAGATTCCGGCAGCTGTCAAAGGGCTGATCTGGAGATAGAGAGTAAACAGATGAACTGAAGTGCTAAAACCAATGAACATGATAAGATTGCTGTTGCTGACTGCTATTTTAGAGAGTAATGGAAAGCTTCAAAATGTGTCACATGCCACAGAGTTCTAGGGAAAAATGACAGTGAAGTACGTATTACAATTTGCAGTATCTCACCTTGTTCAATATGTACAGCAGTGAATACAGAACATCAAGAATGCAATCTGAAGTTTAGTCATTCCTTCAGAACAAATTCAGATCCTCTTGAGTTTCTTTTGAGGGAAAATCATAGCCAAATATTTTTCAGATTTTAAAATATCCACCTGACAGAGAACAAATACTGTACTTTCAATAAACATACAGACTTTTTAATTTTACTGCAAAGCAAAATAATTTTATTTCTATCCTATCTTTCAGAGCTGATGAGGTGTGGTCATCAAATAGATGGTCATTACTTTAAAAATGAATCAATGATATAAAAGATGATAGGATCTAAGCTGATTGCAAATATGAAAGTGCCAATTCAATCTGTGGTGAAAAAACTGTCTTCTTGCATGGGGGTAAGTTAACATAAGAGACTAGGATCAATGATGAATGTTATCTCAGAAATAAATTGAATGAAAATATGATTTACTAAAATGAGATTATAAGATAACATAAAAGATGCATATGTAACATTTCTTTGATGATTTTTAAAAGCTAACATATTTTAATCATCACAACTTCTGTATTTTCTTTCTTCAAAAAGTACAAGTAAAAAAACATTGCCCTAAAAATTATTGCTGAACCAAACCTCTATAGCTCACAAATTGTCCAGCCCACTTACTGTTGCAGCACTGCTGAAGTTTTATAATTTTTTATTAATCATTGGGGACACAGAGAACTATGAAGGGTCATGACATACTACAGTACAAATAAACTGCTCTGAAAATTACTTTCCTGACCATCACTTCAAATTTTGAGGATAGCTAAAATCCAACTTCTAAAGTAAAAAAGGATTTGATCAAGTTGGAACAAGACAAAACTTCAGAAATATGTAAGTTTCAGTGTCACCAAATATGATAGGGATAATTATTTGAGCTAATATTTCTGAAGACACTTGAAGAAAAATATTGAAAAGAATCAGTCCTATGAATACATTTTCAGAATATATAATTTTTGAGTGCAGATTAAGAAAACATTTACCATCATAATTCCTTTTTACTGCGTACCTGGACTGGACATTCCCTATAGCTTTGCAGAAGACACCTCATGAACCATATCCACCTCTCTCCTCAGAAAATAAAATACAACAAAAAATTGATACCATCACATATAGTGACTTTTAAGGCCAAAAATATAGTAAATCCAGGCAAGACAAAGTATCAGATTCCAAAACTCAGTTTAGCTGAGGTCTCAGTGCAACAGGTCAAAGGCACCTAAAACATGAGTCAGCACCATTAAATTACTTTCAGGTAAATTTGTAAATGGGAAATAAAGATTTTGGAGGTGGAGGAAACTTAGATACCATCAAAATAAATTATGCAAAGATGATATTGGAAAGAGGGGAAGTGAAAAAGTATTTTTAGAACAGTTTGGGTTTCTTTAGTGGAGGGATTCATACATGAAGGATGAGTCTGTAGATCATGTAGTGTCAATACCTATGCATATTTTAAAAGCACCTTCAGACGGTGATGTTATTTGCCATTTAATACAGTGTTGTGGTTTAATGCAGCAGGCAGCTAAACACCACACAGCCGCTCACTCACTCCCCACCCTCCCCCAGTGGGATGGGAAACAAATTGGAAAAAAAAAGTAAAATTTGTAGGTTGAGATAACGACAGTTTAATGGGACAGTAAAGGAGATGAAAATACTACTACTACTACTAAAAAGCATCCGAATATATAAAACACGTGATGCACAATAAAATTGCTCACCACCAGCTGACTGATGCCCAGCCAGATCCCGAGCAGCAGCCCCCAGCCAGATTTTGCCCTAGTTTATACACTAAGCATGACATCATATGGTATGGAATATCACTTTGGTCAGTTGGGGTCAGCTGTCCTGTCTGTGTCCCCTCCCAGCTTCTTGTGCCCCTCCAGCCTCCTTGCTGGTGGGGTGGTGTGAGAAGCTGTAAAGTCCTTAACTTAGTGTAAACATGGCTTATCAACAATAAAAACATCAGTGTGTTATCAACATTATTCCCATCGAAAATCCAAAACACAGCACCATACCAACTACTAGGAAGAAAGTTAACTGTATGCCAGCCAAAACCAGAACACACAGCATTGCAAGCCTTTGCGCAGCTAGACTTTTTATTATATAGTACAAATACACAACTGCTGCAGCCTTTAGCTATAAGTAAACAAAGGTCTCCTACAAAACATTTATGTTTATATAGCTTTATACACATGCACAACATCATCTGAAATGGAAGTACAATATCAAACACATTTGTTCTGCAGGTGTATCCTAAGAACTAGCATTCCAAGAAGTATCCATATCCTAAGAACTGGCATTCCAAGAAGAATTGGTATAATACAGCTCTGCGTAGTAACCTTTTTCAACCAGTGATGTGCTTTGTGTGCAGGTATATGTGCTGTACAATTTCTTTGGTATATAACCACACACAGACTATGCGTGTATCCAGCTACTGTTTCCAAAATTTAACTTAAAATTAGATTATTACTCTAGTTCTGTAACATACATGAAAGTGAATGTCAAAGCAAACAATAAATTCTAGTTATACATATTTTTCTTGTTTTGTACATCTCACTGAACACAAAGACTATCCTTAAAGGAAGCCAATCCCATTAATGCCACTTACAAGCAGGATTTAATGTTACCCTTAATCAGAGTAGATTCTTTAAAAGATTGTCATGCAGAAATATATAACAAAAAAATGAACGTCCAATTAAAAAAATAAAAAGGAAAAGATGAAAGCACTACATTATTTGTACATCAAAGTCTTTATCATCCTTTGAAAAGAGACCATACTTCTAATAAACTTTTTTCCTGAAGGTCTATCTTTCCTATTTTTGTTAAATATATACATCTGAATTGGAATCTATTTTAATAAAAGTGTGCTTCACAACCAGTACATGACTCAATATTTTTCTCAAATTAATAATCAAAACAAATAAATGCTAAAAAAAAAAATAATGTGTGATGGGGCAGTGTCTTCATTGGAATTGCAAAGGAAAGAGTTTACATCTATATCTGAAAATATTTTATAGTGGTGGGACAGATACTTCATTCCACTAAGGTTTAAAACCAGCAAAATAAGTGGGATTTTGTTTGGTTTGGGTCTTCTTTTGTTTTTCCCATACAACAAGCATCAGATCTGTGGAACTCCTTTCTAAGAGAAAGTGGTGGATGGAAGCAATTTATACGGTTCTGAAGGAAGTTGCACAAATATGCAGAAGGTACGAGGCATATAGAGTCCCTAGAACCTTTTTTTAAAGTTTGGCGTCATGTACGCCCCCCACCAAATATGAAGAACACAAGGACAACAGTATAGTCCAAGATTATATATTACTGTTAGCAATTTACTTGTTTTATCCTAGACTTCCTAGAAAGCTTGTTGTGTTGTCCAAGTGAATGCCTCCTGGTCTTAGTGACTGGATAATGGTAAGTCTACTTGCTTGTAATTCTTCTAAGTCTGTTACTTCAATTTCAGATACTTTGGTAAGTCCCCTTCATGAAAAGGTTCTGGAATGGCAATCTCCCCATCTTTTCCATGGTGAATACTCCTGTAAAGAATTAATTTACTTTTCCTGCAGTGTCATTATCCTTTCCAGGAATTATTTTTATGTTCTCTGTCCACCAACCTTGAAGATTCTTGGGGGCTTCTTTTGCCTTATGTCTTAGGAAGTTAGTTTTTATTCCCTTAGTTTTTCATCAAACTTTTTTTTGGCCTAACTATGTTTATATTTTAATCTATCAAATTTCACAATCCTTTTCTTTGTTCAGATGCTTCTTACTACTACTAACGTTTCCTTTTGGTGTTCTGCCATGCTAATCTCCTTTTACACTTTCTCAAGTATTTCATAACAGGTAGTGTGAACTGGCCCTGCGTTACCAGTACGGTCTTCAACAGTTTCTGCACTGCCTTCAAGCATGCAATTCTCTGAAGCAGCTGTCCCCTTTAGCTTCCTTTTAACAAGAGTTCTCATTTTAACCTAATTCTCCATACTGATATTTAGCAGTGAACTCTTTAGCCATTGATAGTCATGTAGAGATGCTGTATATAAGTACGTTATGGTTGCTCTTCCAGATGGTGCTTCCACAGTGAGATTTTGAACCAGATCCTGCATTTTACTAAGCTAAATAAAGGGTTGCTTTTCTTCCTGGGGATTTGCAAGCCAGCTATTCTTTTAAGCAATTCTTTATATCACCTGTTGTGATTTGGCCTTTGTCCATAGAGTAATTGAGGTCACCTATTTACTTCTTACTCTCCTCAACCCTTCAGAATATAGCAGTTAGTCTTACCTCTCTAGTTATTTGAGTAGTAATAGGGGTAGAATGCTATAGCCTTCTTGTTTAGGTCTGGGATTTCAATTCATGAAGATTCTGGCTCTTGAAATAGTAAGTTTATTAATTTGGTTTAATTCTAAGTACTTCTGAATGTATACTTCAGCAGCAGCATGTTTAATGCTATAATTCTTAGGCATTTTGTAGCCTGATTTTATACTGGTTTATCATTTTTCATCCATCAGGTATAATGTACTAGTTTTCTTATTTTAGTTCTTAAGCTTTTAACATTTGTATAAAAGCAGGTATACCATATTTCTTGTCCCAAAATCTTTTAAAATGGCACTAATTTTTCACTTTTCTATTTGATTTTTTTTTTTCCTATGCTCTAATCTCCTCTTCACCTAAAGGTACAGAGTTATCATGGCTTCCCTTTTAAGATATCCTTCTCAGCTGTGTGTTGTCTAACTCAACAATCCTTTATATAGAACTTTACTAACAATTCCTTACATAGGTTGCTTCTTTGCTGGGAGTTCCCTAGTTTCTGATGAAGCTGACACCTTCCTCTTTATACTACCTTTTTGCGAAGTATTAAAAACTTATTTCTGCCTTTATTTTCAGTCCTGTTTGGAACTGTTGGATTATTTTTGAGAACAGTGCTATTAAAGTTTAGGGAGCTTAAAGAGTGATAACTCACAGTGAAATAGACTCCAGGTCTCATCAATAGGCCTGACTAGCTGACCAATAGGTCAATTTTATAGATATCTGAGTTCCACTGATTGTATTGATTACCTCTCCATTGACTACAAAGGGAGCTTAGATATATGTTAATATGTGAACACCTATATGTAGACACCAAAAATTTAGATGTCTTAATCTTGAAATAAATGTAATCATCAGATTCTCCCAGCTCCAACTTCTCTGGAATACTTTGTCTGTGATCAGTAGCTCTCCAAACAAGGAACAATCTATTTTTTTCCCCAACTTCTATGCTTTCGGTGTGACTTCTGAAGGGAAGATAATAGAGACTTAGAGCCAGTAAACAAATTCATGCTGTGTGCCATGATTCTAAAATGATTAAGATTCTGGAGAGTTTATCTTTATAAAAGGTAAGAAAAAGAGCTTTCAAATGCATTTTCATTATTGTGTTTTGCTAATTTTAGCTAGGAATGACACAAAGAAGTGTGCAGAATATGACACAAGTGCAGCACAGGTGTACTCCAAGTTAAGGGACCTTATTACTTGGTCAAAACCAGCAGCAGGATGTAATTCTTTTTTTCCAAAAAATTTTGGAGATGGAAATTGTCCCTTAACAAGCAAATGCTAAATCATTTTATCCAAATCTAGAATCACTTCCTTGCTGATGTCAAGAGCACTGCAGATTCATTTATATATAAAACTTAATCTTTATATCAACACAATATACTAAAGGATTCTGATATTATAATTGTAGGTAGTTTCCATGGATACATAGAAGAAGACTGGCATATTATGGTAAATATTGAATTACACTGAGAATGCACTGAGGTGTAAATTTTCAGATGACAACATCTATTTTAAAGATTTGCAGAGAGGAAGGTCAAAGAGAAGGTTTCTATAAAATAATAAACTCATGGATGAAATAATATGTTGAGCAGAATAGGAAAATAAAATGCTTTCCCTTTCAGTACTTCCCCCCCTGCCCCCCCCCCCACTAAATTGAAAGAGACTCAAGATCTAGTCCTCACCGTCCCACCAAATTGGCATGCCTCTGTTTGCCATAAATGAAAGATAGAGGGAAAAAAATAAATATGCTAAACCAAAATGAGATCTGCAGTGAAGAACATAACCCAATGGGCAGTATTCTTCTGGAGGCATGTAAGGACATTTCCTTTCCAACCTAAACCTGATTCAACAGAAGGAAAAAACAATATCTTTCCAGTATAGCTTAGCATTTGTGTTTTTTCTAACACTTTTTTCTTTTGAATTATTATTGTAATACTGTTATTCATAAATGATTTCCCAACATTTTCTTAATCGTTTGTGTATTTGATTCTAAACCATATTTCAAATAAATCAGCATTAGAGGTACCATAACCCTTAATGGGTTTTGAAGAGGGTCCCTTATGTCTAAGTTCTCAACGTGATTGCATGGAGAGAACAATTATGGACAAATATCAATATGCATATACATGCACAACTTTTAAACAGAAAGAAAAATATCATGCCATACATTTCACTTCAACCAACCCATTTAAAGTTAAAAATGGAACTTTGTACAAAACCCACAATTCCTATTGTAAATCTTCAATGGATGAATCAATTTTAAATTTCAGTTTAAATAAAGTCTTGCAAAAATAATTCTTTTTCCATTAATCAAATATTACTCTATCTGTTCACTATGGAAGAGAACATTCTAAAGCAATGGTATGATACCTTAGATTAGGCAAAGGATTTTGTGCCACCTAACACAGATGGGAGTTAGCCCTCTCTTAAAAGTCCTACTTTCTTTGGAATTCAAATCTTTGCCCTAACACTGGCTCACAGCATTTATGCAAGAATGAAATTGTTTTGGAACATGAGACTCCTTAGAAATCATTCTGTGACAATGCTTTTTAAAGAATGCTGAAATGCATTTGTATCTTCAATACAGCTTCCTTAAGGTAATAAAAAAAAAGTCTTTCCAGTTGGACATAGCATGCTTTCTCCTAACTCTTATCGCATAATGTCATTGGATTACCTGCAATTTACTGTACATAAAAGACAATTAAAATTTCTTATTTAGAAATGTTATGTGCTATGTGAATGTACAACCCTCTTTCTTCCAACAAAAGTATATATTTAGTATAGAATGCCATATAATAAATATTGATCACCAATATCTTTTGTCACAGTTCAGGAAGCACTGAACTGTTAAGCATTGTATTAGTGCAGCGTTTGTTTGTAGATGGTCAGAGGTCTCAGAAAGAGATTAAATGGGACACTGCATACCCTAAAATATAATCCAATTTATAGCTGGAAATATAACAGATAAATACGGAAGAAAGTCTATAACATTGCCACATGTTAGTACTACTTGATTATACACTAAAAGTCATTAAAAAAAAAGTTACAGCAGATAGTACGTTGTGTCCCTGGGAATAGTATAGAGTCAACTGTTGATTGTCAATAGAAAGGAAATTTTTCAAAGTCTTATTTTATTTCTGGATTTTGTTAAAATCTTTTGAAATTACTTACTAAAAGTTTGCATCATAAGGTCTGGCTGTATTTTGTTAGTAATCAGAATGAGTCAGAACCAACTCCTATTGTTTTGAATGAAGGCCAGAGCTAAGAAAATGCTTAATCCACACAGGTGATACTTCAAACTATACAGCATCATGGCTCAGTTACAGAAGATCAGATTGTATAACAGTTGACTTTTGCAGAAACAGAAGCAAAATCTCCAACTTTTTCTTAATCTAGGCAACATTGCTATTTAGTCTCCTTTTTTTTTTTTTTTTTAAATTAAATACATTTAAAATAAAACTAGGAAAAAAAGACAACTCAGCACATCACATTTATTTTTCTTTTTTTTTGAGCTGTTCATGGGATCTTGCATTTTCAAATATTTCCTGCTAGCCTTGAGGTTCAAATTTCATTTCTTCTATAGATTCACTCTTCAAAGTTCAACTTTATGTTGGACAAGATATTTGATAAAGTAAACAAGTCACTGTGTGTCCACATCAATACAGAAGCAGCTCATGAAATGTAACTATTGGTTTGAATTATTGATTTCTTGCTTAGATTAACCAACTTCTCCATAATCACTTGTAAAACTAATACATTATAATTAGAGGATGAGATAAGTAATGGAGATTGGTCTCATCAAATAATTATGCCTCTCAGTTTGAAAGATATTAAAGTAATGTGTTTCCCACCTAATGGGAGACAAAAGAGATAATTTATAATAATATCTTTCTCATTTGCAGTTGTTTCATTATGTAAAGAAGAATTATTTGCAGATTCTCCCTTGTGAGTGAAAGGAACAAATTCTCTTCTGTTTAATCAGAATTTATCCAGATAATCTGTAACTGCAGCATGGAATAAGAAGCCTTTTAATAAGAAGCATCTTATTCCCAAATTCCATTTTCCAGTAGATGTTTATAGTTTTCTATATTCTGTCTCTGTGGAATGCCACTGTTGCATTTAAGGTAATGAATTAATTTAGTGAGACATGAATCCCCTTCTGTTCTAGCTGGTCCTCAGAGATTAGAGGGGCTAGGGGCAGCTGGACTTATCTCTTAATAGGTATGCCAATTATGGCCATAACTATAGGCCTGACACCAGATGCACGAACAGCCCATGTGCTGTAGGTCCGGTTGCATTCAAGAGAAGCAGTCAGGTTCACAAATAGTACAGTTTATTCTTATGCAACATTTACAGATTCTTTGAGATTGCCTATGATAAATGCACAAACTGCAGGTTGGCTATATAGCACTACACACAAAAAAAATTATTTCAATCACACACACTTAATTCCTGGGTAATCACTCAATGTAGCTGAGGGCCCAAATCTTACCAAAAGGCATCCCTTCTGGGGGGAGGGGGAGTGGTGAGGAGCACAAACCCATCGATCTGTCCCTCCAATTTGGTATTGGATTATCGGCCCTCCAAGTTAGATATAAACTCGGGGTATTATTTATCTAAGTCTGTATGTGTGAGTGGGTGGGACTGTGGCCAAGCCATTCTCTCTTGAGCAATGACACAGCACGTTCCTTGGTGCAAGGTGTGCGCTGTTTTTGTGGGAAAAGAGGAAGAATGAGAGATAAGGTCTGCAGAGTACTGCAAAACAGTCCTTGAGAGAAGGTGAAGAGCAGGAGATAAATCTGCGTAGTCGGTTCAAATGTTCCTTGAGAAAAGTGGAAGAATGGGACCACGTGGCCTCCACCTCCCTTCACATTCCTCCTTGATGCCATGGCAACACAAATCACTGGATCTCCATCCTGTCCTGTGTTTGTTCTGGGCACCATGTGTTAAGGAAATGTGTATCTTGCAGATTTTTTTGCTGATTTGCTTTTCCCATACTTCCAACAGCCATCCATAGAAAGACTGACTTCTCTTTTCTTCTGGTTGATTCGCTGTCCTGTGTTGGCTTCTTGATTCACTGTTCCACCCTGATTGTCCAAGCAAAGTTCACCACTGGAAAAAAAAACAAATAGGACAAATGTTTTTAACATGACTGTCACAATGTAGCTCTAATGCTCAGTTCTCTTTGGCACTACTAGAAAACAAATACATTAATCTCTTTCCAGTTAATCTAATCTTGATCTTGTCTATCAAGCTAACTATTAACAGTGTTGAACAGCTTTAAGTTGGATTTATACATGTAAAACATGTAGAAAATATAAATGTATAGATTATAATAGATGTTCCTATGGTCATATATAACATCCTATAGAAATTTTGTAGATCTAGTAAAAAATTGGCTCCAGTAAAAAAATCTGACAAAGTACCCACAGATTTTATTCAAGATTTTAATTTTAAGCTGGATATTAAAAACCAGGTAGTTACTAACACAGTACAAAATGTAGAACTTTGCATCAATTTTAAAAAGAAAACTTATATGTAAAAACTTCTAAGGGTGTAACTTCTTGACCAAAGCAGCAGATCATAAATGCATGATATATGTAGATAACTTATATGGTAAACATTGATATATTATTAGATATGCAATATAATTAGATAGGTTTTATAGTAAACCAAATTATGGTACTATAGTATTTAATTTTTACACTTCTATAAGGAGACATTACATTTATAATTAAAATCTGAAAGTAGTTAATTAGAAAATTACAAACTAATTATATTCAAAAAATTTACCCTGAGATCATGCACTGTTTCATATTTTGAATTAGATAAATCTGGACTATCAATAATTATGCTATTTTGCACATGCATGCAATGATGTAGGGTGATAGTATAAAGTATATATGTTGTGCTAAATTTTAAAGAACAGAGGCTTCATTCAGTATGGGAATGGAATCAGATCTGCTCTTCTACATGAGACAGAATAGAAATATGGAAAAATCACATCTGCCTACAGGTACTGAACACCAATTTTACAATTTGTAAGGCCAAACACTAAAAAAAAAAAATCCCAAGATGCAACTAAAGATACATAAAGATTAACAAATCGGTGTTCTCTATTAGTATAGGACAATGGCTAAAGTTGGTAATGATTGTTTGTTTAGTGGACTAGTAAAGCTAGCAAAAATGGACCTGAGAAGGACCTAAGTATCGAATGCTTCTTTGCAATGCAAGTCTTCATCAGCCTTAAATAAAAAGCTCAGATTAAATCAGACAGTTAATGCAATTAATATCAGAGAAAAAGGGCATTAACACAGTATTAGAGACAAGGGATAAGATCTCAACGTTGATGAGAAAGGTCAGAGATTATTTATGAAAACATTTAATATAGCCCAGTGGGTCTCTAACTTTTTCTTTATTCAAGATTTACCTTACTCCACTGTAGTTGCATTTATTGTGATTGTCTTCTGAATATGTTTGTGAAAGCAATCAATATAAAAACATCAAAGTTACCTGTTGGATGTGACAAATTCTGTTCTAGATACATGCAAATCTGGCTGTAGCAATCTTAGATTTGCTAACAGTTCAATTTAATAGTTCATTGTATTGAAATATATGACAAAGATAAACAAGATCTTAATGAAAAAAAGGGGAAGAATTGTAAATCAGTCAAATTACCTTCAGCTCTCAGAAATACTGAAGCAAAGTAAACAATTTGCATGTATCTGCAAGAAAACAACAACTGCCATTGTTGTGGTTTGATCCTAAGTGTCAACTGAGCACCACGGCCGCTTGCTCACTCCTTCCCCTCCTGGTGCAATGGGATGGAGAAAATACAACAAAAGGCTCAGGGATCAAGGACAGAGAGGGATGATTTACCCATTATGGTTACAGGCAAAAAGACAGACTTGATTAGGGAAGAAAAAAGAACATCATTTTAATTTGAACACCACTAACAGCAACACTTAATTTACCCATCAAACCGAGTAGCACAGTGAGAAATGCAACAACATAACAATACTAAAACATTGGAATAAGATATCTGGGGAGTTGCTATAATTTAAGATCTTGCAAGAGTGTATCTGTTAAAATTATATAAGTATTAATTCATCCTTCTTTGAGGTATGCAGAATGATACAGATGACTTCTTGAGGTCTCTTTACAGAGGTTTATTCTAAGATAGTGGCAAACATGAATAAAATTCATAATGATAACATAAGGGATAGAATCAACCTCACTGACAGCCATTCCTCTCTCACTTCTATCAAAGTTTCTCTCTCAATTTTTTTACCCATTATTTCATATAAAGCCACCTTGGTGAAAAATACTACTGTTGTAAAATAAGTTGTTTGGTAGGCATTTTAAAAAGAAAACAACAGAACCATCAAAAATAAGGAGATAACCAGGTAAGCATCAAGGGGAATGATAGTATTATTTTTCTGTAACGGTAGTATGAGTTAAAAGCAAATCCAAACATCAGATTAGTGTATTCAGGGCAAACACAAGCTTTGCTTTTCCTGTATAAAGGCTAAGCCAAAGATACACCAGCATAACCCCGAACTAAGATGATCTTCCTCTCAGGAGCCTCTGGCCAGCTGCTAAATCAAGTGCCTGTAAACTACATCACTGCACATGAAACCTTAAAACTGAAGCTATTGCTTCAATCCTATCAAATTTAGAAAGGATAATTAGCTGAAATGCAGCTCTGGGAGTATGAGAGTACATCTTTTGAACTGGAGAAGCCTTCACTGGAGAGGCTCAGCATGCAAGCAATGTGGAACATCTCATTACATTTCTTGGCCTATCATTGGGTAGAGAGACAGGGAGACTGGGAAAAAGTTGCCTTCATCTGCAGAGTGATTTCTAAGTCCTGCTTTACTAATTTGAGAGAAGACACAACTAAACCCACTAGAGGGCAACATGTATTTCTGTTTTGTGACTGCCTCAGTGCTGCAACTGCCACCTTTAGATTGGAGTAGTAATTTCTCTCAGTGAAAGAAATAATGTTTTGATCAGATACATACCTTAGATCTAGTTACAAGATTTGAAGAAACAATGCATGAATCTAAACCAATCCCTAAGAAAGACCAAACACATTCCTGTCTATCATGAGAGTACCCTGCAGTGAGCTTCCAGCAACAAGATGCACAATTTTGGTTGCTCATGTTCAAAGCAGGGCTTTTAGCAAGAATGGTCTACCTGATTTCAAATGCCATGGTGATAAACCAGAAATACACCTGCTGACTGGACAGAGATTAGTGAAGGTATTTAAAGTTTTTTTAACTCTTAATCAAAGCCACTCAGCGCTTTGTAGAGGTTTTGAAGACAGACTTACTAAACTTGCTCAGCTAGCTTGTCTGGGCAAGTTTGTCAGTTAACTCTGTGTCAGCTCTATCTGGAGGAAAAGGGTACTTCCACTAATGGTGTACAGTAGTCTGGAGGCCTGTCACTGAGATCTGTATCAGGAAAAATTGTTCATGCATACTTATATTGTAGGGTTCTTTTTAACTGAAATTTCAGCATAACCATTTTAGAAAAAAAGCTACAGTTTGCCCACTGTCAGAATGTATAATCTGCAACAAAACAAGGCTAGGAAAAATCTAAAATACAATATTTTTCTTGTACATCCATGGACAGCTATACTGGGGGTAAGAAGCTGATCTATGTCATAAAGTGTCACAAGCATACTTTTCTTTCCTCTACATCTCATATGGAAGTGCTACAATCTGATCTGTATGATCTTTCTGTAATTAATGTATAATATGTAATATTATATATGACTATTTCAAAGTAATTGGTCATAGAAATAAATTCTATCTAGAACATGATCTACTGGGTGAGATGATATTACATATAAAGAATAATAAACTTTTCTCTATCATATTTGTAAAGATAACTGTCTCAGAACCAGAACAGAAATTTCTCTTAGTACCAAGCTAAAAAGAAATTGAATCAATCATGCTGAACTAGAGAGAATAAAGCATAACATTGCTTTAAGTCTTAATTTCTACAGTTATCTATTGCATGTAGGTATCAAAATATGCATTTTGTATCTTGAAACTGAAAAAAATAAAGGAGGCTTATTCCTTTTTAAAATAAAGTCACTACTGTGACAATGTAATAATAGAGGTCTTTAGTATATGCAAACATACATCTACCATCTATCAGAAATCAGATTATAGAAACAAAATGCAGCTGGACTTTCTAGGTGATGACAAATAAAATATGAAACCTTTTCCCATAAATGTTCCCTAAATTGCCAAAAGGTTATTTTTAGGATAGAAATGTTTCTGGGAAAAGAGAAAAGAATGCATGAGTGAGAACATTTTTTTTTTTCCTAGTAAGTTAATTAGTAATAAAAAATAAGTTAAATTGCTTCCTACAGAATTTAAGAGTTGTAACTGAGGACAGAACTTGGCTTTATTTAATCACTGGGAAAAAAAAAACAAAAAAAAAAACAAAAAAACCCAAAAAAAACCCCAAAAAACCCCAAACTTGCATAAAGGAATTTTTAAAAAAATTAAATATGTAGCATGCAGATTTCCCTCACATCTGTTTATTCATTTTCATCTTATGCTATAAAGGCTATTATATGTTGAAGATAAAATTCACGCATCTGTTTTAGTATGAATGATTCAGTTCTTTGTAACAATTGTATGCAAACTGAAACACATAAATTACTAGGCATATTGGAAATTAAAGTTCTATATTATGTGCTGTTAAAACTATTCTGAGCTTCTACTGCTGCTATTGACTCTTCTAGAAATGTGCATTATTCATCAAGTAAAATTTTTAAAATCAGCTGAATATAGCTGCCAAAATCACTGTCTATGCTATATGTTGAACTAATCCAATAGGCAGACAAAACTGTAAAACTGAATTAGTTTGACAGAAACAGAAATCAACTTCTACCATCACTTTCCTACCTAGGAATATAGGTAACAGTTTATAGTCTCAAATGATTTTTAAGCAGAACTACTAAGAAGCCATTTCATCCTTCTTGTCTTTCTTTTTGGCTGTTCATAAATTAATTCCCACTTTAATCCCTTAATCACTGGCCTTTGGTGTTGTCATGCTAAAAACAGATCATCTCAAGCTGAGGATCTGACAATTACTAACTCTGGAAGACCTTTGATTTAAATTAATTTAGTATCAAATACCAGGCATCTTGTCTGAACAACAGCGGGTTTTAAACTGATCATTTCATTATACAGATTTTTTTACTTTTCTAAAACAGGTATCTAATTGTTGCTGTTGCATGTAACCAATATACAGAATAATGCTGCTTCATGCTGCTGACATTGATATGACAATCACAATGATTCCACAGCACTCTGATGTGAATTGCTGTTTAGAAATAAACCCCCCACAGAATAAAAATCAGACCAAGATGATAGACTTTCTAAAAATTGCCCAACAAATATTCTCTGAATGCTGTGTGCCCTTTGTATGTAGCTATGTATATAGTACATAACTTCAAAGCCTTCTAGGATGAGACTTTGTTTTCTAATGTTAAAGCAGGAAGTTGATAAATTAAGGGATCCTGTTAAGAATTATAAACATCAGCTTCTAAACACTAGGTCATAAGAACGAAGGTACAGAGCAGACCATCTGCAGAGGATCATTCATGTTGGAAAAAGATTCTAAGCAGAAGAGGAAATATCCATAGAATGTCCCAGCTACAGCTTTTTCTTGTACATAGTTTCTGAACTTTATAATCATGGTCCATTCAAAAAGATGACGTATTTCAAATAGTTTTGGTATGAGAATTGTCCTTTGAAATTCTCAGTTCCTAATGAGAGTTTTCTTTTTATAGAAGAAAGTAGACAGGAGAAGTTTATCCAGTTGTATCTTCTACATGGTGGAGAAGAACAACTTCCTCCTGCTTTTTTAGTGTAACTTGAGAGACCTGGCCCAATCAAGTGCTCCTTCCACAAACATTATTTTGCTGGATGCCAAAACTGCAAAATGTGTGTGAAATGGTTAGGTAGGAAATAGCTTTTGAGGCTCTTCAGTAGAGCTCCTAGCTCACATATTCTTACTTTCAGTCCTTCTCTTTCTCCATATACATACACCTCTATATATCTATCTGTGTACATATGCGTGTGTGTATATATACATAAAATGCATCTGTGAAAGAATCTGCTGTGTTACCTGCATCCTAATGATCAAAAAGGTTTTTTTTATCGTTTAGGAAGTTATAAAGTCACCTGATTATTATTAGGATTTTACAATCATTATGGATATGTAGCAGTTAATAGCTGCTTTGTTAAAACCTGTTAAGAGAATAAAGATAACCTTGTTTTTCTCTCTAAACATAGGTGGAAAAAAATCAGCATTGTGAGAAAGCTAAGACAAATAGATTAATTTCTGCATATTTTATGGTTTATGCCTTATGAACATTCCTAGCATGTCTTAAATTTAAGCACCATGTACAAACAACAGGAACAACGTTATTTCCATGTTAGATAAAATTCTGTGTTCATCTAATTCAGTGCTTTGTTTCTGACAAATAAATCTAGTGATAACCTGAATCTCACACTAATTTTTTAAATAGTAAAACAAAACCAAAAAACTATTTGATATTTTAAAGGATAGTTAAGATCTTTTCCAAAAATGTAATAAATTATTCTGAATAGCCAATGAGGAAAAATTAAGATTTACCCATATTTTCTATTTCAACAGCTGCTTGTAGATATGAGTCCCACACTTTAATTGAACAATCAGGCCTAGTGAGCACGGGTTTATAAAAGTCAGGTCCTGCCTGACAAACCATCTCCTTCTATGACAAGATGACCCAAGTATTGGACGAGGGAATAGCTGTGGATATTATCTACCTGGATTTTCAAAAAGCATTCAACACAGTTCCCCATAGAATTCTCATAGAAAAACTGGCTGCCCATGGCCTGGATGAGCGAACGGTCTGCTGGATCAAGCACTGGCTGGATGGACGGTCCCAGAGAGTGGTGGTCAATGGAGTTAAATCCATCTGGCAGCCGGTCACAAGTGGTGTTCCTCAGGGCTCGATGTTGGGACCATTTCTGTTCAACATCTTTACTGATGATCTTGATAAGGACATAGAGTGTATCATCAGTAAGTTCGCAGATGACACCAAGTTAAGCGGGAGTGTCGATCTGCATGAAGATCTACAGAGACTTAGATTGAATTGGATTGGTGGGCCAACGTCAACAGGATGAGCTTCAACAAGGCCAAGTGCCAGGTCCTGCACTTGGGCCACAACAACCCCATGCATCACTACAGGGAGGTGTGGCTGGAGAGCTGTCTGGAAGAAAAGGATCTGGGGGTTCTAATTGACAAGCAGCTGAACATGAGCCGGCAGTGTGCCCAGGTGGCCAAGAAAGCCAACGGCATCCTGGCTTGTATTAGAAATAGTGTGACCAGCAGAAGTAGGGAGGTGATAGTCCCCCTGTACTCTGCACTGGTGAGGCCACACCTTGAGTATTGTGTCCAGTTTTGGGCACCTCAATATGAGATATTGAGGTGCTGGAGTGAGTGCAGAGGAGGGCAACGAAGCTGGTGAAGGGCCTGGAGAATTGAAGGAACTGGGACTGTTTAGTTTGAGGAAGAGAAGGCTAAGGGGAGACCTCTTCACTCTCTACAACTACCTGAAAGGGCATTGTAAAGAGGTTGGTGCCAGTCTCTTCTTAAAAGTGATTATTGATAGAACAAGAGGGAATGGCTTTAAACTGCAACAGGGGAGGTTCAGACTGGACATTAGGAAAAAAATTTTCACAAAAAGAGTGGTCAGACAGTGGAATAGGCTGCCCAGGGAGGTGGTGGAGTCACCATCCCTGGATGTGTTTAAGGGTCGTTTGGATGAGATGTTGGGGGATATGGTGTAGGGGAGAACTTTGTAGAGTAGGGCTGATGGTTGGACTCGATGATCCCAAGGGTCTTTTCCAACCTGAATGATTCTGTGATTCTGTAATTATGTGGACAAGAAGATTTTCTATCAATTTAGTATTTGAGCCTTTTTTATTACATTGAACTTCTTTTTTTTGTTTCAGATACGCAGAAAAGCAGGTGTATCATTTACCATCATTGCTTAAGTGTTCAGAATTTCCCGTAAAATTTATAGTGAAACACCACATGCTCTGAAAAAGTACAGATAGATAAAACTCTAGAAAAACCCATAACAGCCAGCTAAAGTAGGTTCATTTTCAAGAAAAGGATGAGGGTTTGATTACTTGTTGTTTATTTTTCTTTTGCTTTGTTTTGGGGTTTTTTTTAATAGTTCCCCAGCTTTCCTCAACCTAAATTGTTGCCAATTGTTAGACATCTAACTGCTGGTCAAATAAATTATTTTGTTTTTTCTTATTTGTTCTGTTTTGTAGTGTGACTTCTGGACAAAGTCCAGGCTTGTAATATGTAAATTCATAAATCAATGCAAATTCATAAGTGGTTCTCAGCATAGCCATGCTGATATAATGTCCCTTTTAGATCAATGGTAATGTAAATCTATTGAACCAACAACTGAGCAGTTAATTTTTGATCGTTTCAATAAAATACTTTTTGTTTCTCAGATGATTCCTGGACTGTAACTTGACTAATATCATGTTAGCAGCTTAATTATAATGTTATCTACTATTACATTAGTTAATGAGTAATCTGGAAAAGGGAAGAAAATAATACTGAAAAATATCAATACTTGTGGCTTTTACAGATGAAATAATTTGCTCTCAAATTTTAAAGTGTTGCTTTTAAAACGTTGCTTTAAAATTACTTGTTGCAACTTTGGTTTTTAAACTTAGATTTCTTTGACTTGAGGTGTTGTACTTCAAACAATCACACAGAGCCATGTAATCTGGCATAGATAAAAAAAAAAAAAAAAAAAAGAGATGAAAGGAAAAGAAAAAAAAAATCCTGAAAGGAGTGATTTAGACTAACAATGAACCAGAAGCGAAGCTTCATAAATGCAGAGAACAAGGAAGGGAAAATTAAATGGCACTATACTATGTATCTTCAAGCTAAAAGTATTGCTGTCAAAAGAAATCTCCATCATCTCATGCCAAGGAGTACTACTGAAAGATGTAGCAATGAGAATAACAATTCTTGTACGAAGAACCATACAAGTACTGTTAATTATGTATAGAAAGAAAGTTTACTGATCTATTTAGACATGAGGCGGAGCTGAAATTTCAGTCTGACTGGAAGCTATGGAGGTAACAGTTTACAAGAGATTACCTTCTGGCTGGCATCTTGACACTCACAAGTTAGAATAATGAAAAGCAAATAATTCTAGAATTAATACTTGTCAAAACAATTAGAATTCACTAAGCAAAGGATGCTATCTAGTCCAAACTGAAAGATAAACCAAGGAGATACTGGACAGATGTTTTGATAAGAAATCCAAACTAATACAAGAAATACAGGAGAGAGAGAGTGGGAGACACATGTCAGATTTTAATTTTGAGTTCTGCTTCATCTCTATGGGCAACATACAGAGCTGTTCATGCTGGACCAACTATCATGAGCTGACCTATGGTCAAGTATCTGGAGAAAAGACCAATTAGACTATAATTTGAAAGAATTTGCAAGCATTGCTAAGTTTGTACAAGGCAAAGAGTTTGTACAAGGCACAAAAAGGATTTCTGCAGAAAAAAAGACTATGCTACCACCCTTGAAGCCAAAAGGACATATCATAACTTTGCATTACAACACAGATATCAGTGGAGACTTCTCAGGCTACATACCTGAGAATTTTTTTGAACATAGATCCTACCTATAGAGCTGTCCAAGAAAGTAGTATCATTCCTATTTCTTTCAGCTTTACACAGTTAGAATTACATGTCTGCATTTTCTGTATCTCTTGAGTACAAAACAGTTCAATAATAGAAAATTAAGTTATTTAACCTCAGATCAAGCAACTTCACACAGCAAAAGCCTGCAGAAAAATGTATATTTCAGAAGAAATGCTAGAACTTTGATACAATATCACGTGAACATATTTTTTTGCAAAAATGTCTAAATTGTCAATACAAATTTTAAGTTAATACAAGCAGTGCTTTGAAACTGCAAATCCTACACTGCTTCCAGTTCAGCTCTTATTATCCAAGTAGCATGTTCTTCTTGTTGACTTTTGTAGGCTGGAGAAGTTTTTAGTAATATAAAAGTTGTTACTGACTAAGTGAGTTGTTACTCACTAAGTGCTAAGTCATTTAGCAATTATGCCCCTCATCTTCATTATATCCTAATATCAAAAACGTTGACACAAAATAGCCATTTTTGACTGAACTTAATACTGAGCTGTTTGATTGGGCTTTTAATTGAATGGAACTTAATCTGATAAACATTGTGCTTCACTGTGGGGTACTTGTATGTAGGCAGTTATGTAAGTGTGATTTGGGTTTTTTTCCTATTGCATTTTTATTGAAATAGCCCTGTTATGCATTCCTAATAATGAGTCAGTACAGACAGTAGAATATATGAGCTATGGCTGAACACAGATCTGAAGCAGTAGAAATTGATGTTAATCAGTGTGCCACAGAAAGTGGGAATCTTTTTCTCTTCAATTTACACCTGTAATGGTAGCATTTATACAAGCTACATGTATACTGTGTATACAATAGCTATTCTTGATTTCTCTCTAAAACAACTCTGTTGACTCTGAATGTTACATATAAATTCTTAAACACTAATAGTTATAATGGCTGTACTCATTCTTACAGTTCATGAAAACATTAGAGAAGGTTTACATTCATGTCCTTTTCAAGAAAGCTCTTAGATATTTGTTTAAGTTTTAGATGTGCACATAACCCTCATTTATATCAATGAGATATAGTTTCAGTGCTTTCCTGAATGGGAGTGACTTCCTAAAATGATACCTTTAATTGCTAAGAATTCACTACTCTGATATTAGAGGCAAAAGAAAGGAGCATCTTTCTCTTTTACTTGAAGAAAAAGACCTTTAGAATCAGAACTTCATAACTGTATTATATTGAGCATTTACTGAATTAACAGCTCTTTTCAGTGGTGCCCAGTGACAGGACAAGAGTCAGTGGTCACAAACAGAAACACAGGAGGTTTCATCTGAGCATCAGGAAACTTTTACTGTGAGGGTGATGGAGTGTTGGCACAACTTGCCCACAGAGGAGGTGGAGTGTCTATCCTTGGAGATACTCAAAAGTTGTCTGTATGTTGCCCTGGACCCTAGGTGGCTCAACTTGAGTAGAGGGATTGGACTAGATGACCTTCAGAGGTTCGTTCCAACCCCAACTATTCTTTGGTTCTATGAAATGTTACATCTTGGAGAATAAAGCACTTCTATTGATGAATTAAACTCATTTAGATGTGTTACTCTAGCTCGGAGAGAGATTAAGAAAATGTGGGGAAAAAAAATCCAAACATGCATTAAAAAGCATGTGCGCTTTTACAGAAATAAACACAGATATATGAAATAGGCTACAAGTATATAAGATGATCTTCTAGTATGTTCCCCATGTGACAAAAGTACAGTTACAGACATCATGTATAGACCATAGGAATAGAAAATATGCAAAATTAATCATACCCATCTACAACAGGAGATTGAAAACTGTTAAATATTGAGACTCAAACTTTCTTAGAGGGGCTCTTTTACAATTGTATTCAAAGGTTTAGTAAACAAAATCCAACTTCTGAGAATTAGACTGATTTCAAAAGTAGAGAAATGACAAAAATTGACATTTTGAGATCTAAAGCCAACCATACAGCTAACAAACTGGTCTTCCTTCTTCCTTCCCTTCACTGATTTTTCTTTTTTTTTTGTAAACCTCAAGATATTTTCAGTTAAAGTTATTACAACACTAATCCTAGTTAGAAATAGAAGGTAAATGTACTGTAGGTACAATGACTGACAACATCACGCATAATTCAGAAAAAAGTGAAAAAAGTTCCAGAAGTTTGAATTATTTTCAATATTAACTAAACTGGATAGATTGGCTTTAGTTTTGTAGGCATGTGTAAATATGGTTGTATCTGTACATGCAAATATCAACAATGTATTTACTATTTTTGTCCCAAATTCTCTTAAGTGGAGAATATTATTCCTATTCAATTGCATTACAGTGCTCTAAATCTCTAAGTGACTATGTTCAATCATTAAATATGACAAGATATCTGGATTATTGTACTCTTTCTGCCTGAATTAGCAATGGATCCCACCAACGAAATCACTGATAGTAATGAAAAAGTGTATTCTGAAAACAAGTGTGTTTTAAATGGGAGGGGAAATAATGATGAGAACATCTCCGCAAGACATCTACAGGATAGTTGTTACGGAGGCTCTCAAATAAGCAACCAACCACCAAAAATAAAAAAAATAAAAAATTTATTATTAATAACACAGTTAACTAGCTCTCCATAAATTACAGGTTCGAATGTCTGTGAGAGGAGAACAGAACAACTTTCTAGGGTTTAACGGCAACCCAAAACGCTTTATCACTCACCTGACAAGTGAGGGCTCTCAACCTTGAGGACCTGTTCAGGGCAGCGTCCCAACCCAAGGCACCTCGAGGAGTTTCCTTGGGCAGCGTCCCGACCCAAGGGGAGAGTCCTCCACCTCAACATGCTGCTCCAGGGGACGAGCTCCAAATGGCTCCCCAGGGGACTCCATTTATACCCAGGCCGAATCTGACCTGTAGTCAATAGAGGCTCCCATTGGTCAAAGGTCCCAACTACCGCGAGACCTTGAGAACAAAGGCAGCCAGGAGCTGCTACACTTCAGCAGCCCAGAAGCTCTGCTTTCGTTGGGCGGATGCACCTGCCACAATAGTGAAGTCTAAAATTAAGATGTTTAATGAGCAAGATAAGAACCGATAAATCATTATATCAATGAAGAGATTACTAGATATAAGACAAATAAAAAGATATACAT